>NW_011334052.1:0-18691 GCF_000735185.1 Notothenia coriiceps
CCACTTAAATGAACTTTCTTTCCTCCCAATTTCCATCACTCTTGTTCGTTCTCTCTATGTCTGGTCAGACATCAATCTGTTCCACGTAGCGCGCCCCCTAGAGGCCTGGAGCACTTCCGGAATGTTTTTTTTTTGTATGTGTTTTGGGATTTGTACGTGCTTTGGACTTTGCAATATTGTTTTGCTATTTTGCATGGGAGTTTTTTTGTTACGGTTTGTTTTCGGGGTTTGTGTGTTGTATTTAGTTTGCATAATTTCTGTAAATGCAGCGTTTTTCTGTTGTATTTGTTTTCAGGGTTTGTTTGTTTTTCATTTCATTATTTGCAGGTGTTTCCTGCTAATGTATGCGTTTTGGGCCGTTGTTCCGCATTTGCACCTGCCGGCAACCGTACAATTTCTATGGGAAGAGTGTCTCTTTTCTTGACCTCCATTTAACCCGGAATAGATCAATAGGGCAGTCGCTTCACTACCTCTTGTATGTGCAAATGTGTTTGTATTCATCTCACTGCCTTCTGCCTCCCTCGCAGTTTATTTTAGACCCAGCTCTTGTCACCTTAGGACAGAAGTGAACAACACCACATACTTTGTGGACTGTCTTATTGAAATAAAAGTAACACTTATTTGGCGATCGGAAAGACACATTTTATCTATCAATTTACAAAACCATATACTGTATGTTGCTTTTATTTCATACTATGAGTTTATGAAATCTATCCAATGGTGTACATCTCTAGAAATGAAAGCCCCCCCCCCCAATAACCAACACATTTAGGGAAGCATCTAGCTTTGAGTTTTCTTTTCAATGTAGGGATTTTCATTTTCATTAACACTGCAATAGTTGTATGTAAGTGAACCATAATGATATATTGTGGTCTACTTACTTTAAAATTAAATATCTGTGTCCAAATATGAACATATATTCACTTTTCTATACAGGAAAACAACAACATAAAAGCATTGTGTCACGATTCTTGTGTTATGTCACGTTTTTAGTTTTGTATGTCTTGTATTGGGTTTATTTTGCTGTTCGGTTATCCCTGTCATGTTTTCTTCCTTGTGTATTGTCTGGTCCCTCTCCCTGTGTTTTTCCTCCCTGTCGTTAGTTTCCCTGGTGTGTCTAATTGTCTGATTGTGTTCACCTGTCGCTCTTGTGTTTCTCCTCCCCTGCACGGCTGTTTCTCGTCTCGTGATTACCCCTCCCTGTATTTAGTCTTGTCTCTTCCTGTGTTCAGTGTTGGTTCGTCTTTTGTTGGTGACTGAGTTCACCGGGGAGTGTTCTGTTTGTCCGAGTTTAATTCTTATCCTTGAAATAAAGGTATTATCTGCATTTGGGTAGCTGGCTTGCTTCACTCCTACCGTAACACCATTGTTTTTGTGGCGTTCAATGGTTCTTTTCTTTCATGAATTGTCCAAAAATATTTTAAGATAGAAAAAACCAACACAGCATCTAAGTCCTATTTGGTAAGTTATTATTTCATACAGATAACATTCATAATCATAACCATGATGACTACCTATCCCCTGTGTGCCTTGGCAAGTCTAATGATTGCTTTGGTAATAGTAGAAAAATAAAAAATGGTTTTGGATTAATCAGTCTTGACAGCCTACATTTTCAGAAAAGAAAGCAGACTCACCACTTTAGAGAGTTAAAAGGGAAGTTAATATTCAAATAAAGTCACTTTTTGGTGGAATCTGCAGTCTTGCTTCCAATAATTATAGTGACTCATGTCTAACACTTGATGTTCCTATAGATACCAACCCCCACCAATTAGGCTACAACTATAATATTCACCGATTTGCTTTTGTCCTATGATTTAAAAAAAAAAGAAGCATGGCTGCATTTCTCGGCAGAGAGACAAAAAATATTTGGAGAAACTCCACTCGACTTATGCTGTTCTCAACAACACATCACCACGTCAAAAAACACCAACAATATTGAAGCACATGAGAAAAGATGAGAGAAAAGGATAAGGGGTGTACATTAGAGTATAGGTGGAGATGGAGCCTCCCTATACGGAGAATGAGATGAAGGTCATGGAAGAGAGGAGTGCACGGAAAATGAAAATCATGTGAGAAATCAACCTTTGGTGGAAATGTTGGATGAGGGAAGGGATATAGTTGTTGAGGCTCAGGATGTGGAGGGGGTTGTTGTCCTGGGAGTAAGAGTGGAATGAAGGAGAGAAAAGGGGTAGGTTGGATATTTTAGAGGGAGGGGAATGATTGAAGGGTGTTAGGATAAGATGGGCAAGATGAGGATGGTATTGCAACAGTAGAGGGTTGGCAAGGAAAATGAGTGGGTCAATGTGTGAGGATGAAAAAAGAGGTGAAGGCTGTGGTGAAAGAAATGACATGTGACGTGAAGGTATGAATATGAGGAAAGACAGAAGTCAATGTGGAGCAGCGTAGGAACATTTCTTCCTGCTTTCTTTATATATTTAATGCTGTCCACCAGTGCTTTTATTAAAACCATTACTTCCACTCCCTTTATCTCCAACCTGACATTGTCCAGGAAGGTAAAAAGCTAATGTTCTCAAAGTTATTTGCTGTGTCATTCTATGACATTTGCTTTCAGTTCTAAATTGATAATAAAATCTGGGAAATAAATGCCTATATTAATTAAACCAGATTAGATGAAGTTATAATGATCGCCTTGGGAAAATTGGTTCTTTGTGGGAGCAGAGAAAAGGATATAGATAAGAATGGATGCTGAGTATGAAAGATAACAAAAATAATTACAGCAGAATGCAGTGAAATAACAATTCATTAATTGAATGTGTGTTTGTGGCAGCCTAGTAGGTTTTTAGAGATCTGCACTAAACATACAAGGTTTTACCAATAATACTAAAGGCTTTATCAGTCTTACTAACTGTGGTGTTGTCCCAGTTCTTTCTGGCATTTCTCATTTTTTGTATGTTGCTAAACACTTGTTTTATTTGCAGAGACTTATCAAGGTCACTGTCTTGTGACTACCAACATAATTACCCAAGATATGATATTTTATAATTTCACAAATAAGGAAATAAACTTAGATACCACTAAGGTGAAGGGCATTGACGAAACTGAAACGTTGACTGTCAACACATTTCACACAACTGTATTAGGTTAGTTTAAAGCAATAATAATTAAGTTGAACCTAATATTATTATTTTTTTACTTAATATTATTGCTTACAATTCACCCAATACAGTTATGTTAAATCTGTTGACACAATACATTGAATTCAAGACAACGTTTCAGTTTTTTCAGTGTGGTAAAATATTTCTCCCACGTAATAATGAAATATGATCCACAAACACTGTTTTGTATCCATTGTCTATTCTGACTGGTCTTTGATAAGTGGCAATTGAAATATGCTTATGCAAGGGTTGCATAATAGCAACTTCACACATAGTGTTTTGGTAGGGACATTTTAGGACTGTAGGGTACATTTAAAACACTCCACACACACTTACTCCTCTCAAGCACCAATTGTTTTTTGTTATCTTAGTGGTCTAATAAAGGCAAACCTAATAACTTGTTGTGCTTTGACCCAAACTAATTTGACGATGAAGTCAGCATTTATTTGTTTTTTAGTTAAATGTTTTGAAGTTATTTACAGGCAATAAGGAATTTGATAAATAGCTAATTCAATATCAAGGAAAAGCCATAAGTTATGTTGCAAAGAGAAGCGGTCCAAACTTATGCTCAGCCTCACAACCAACTTGGAACAAACAGTCTGTAGATCTGTAGTTTGAGGTTCTGGGACTGTACGGCTAATTAATGACACAAAGGAAGGTTAGCCTACCCTGAATTAGCATGCACAAATGGCACCCCATAGAATCCATTCAATATTCTTTATAAAAATGAATATGCACAATTATGAATAATTGCTTCATGCCATAATAGATTGGCAATGTAAACTCTGCATTTCAATTAGGTACTTCATGCTTTTAAGAGATGAATCTGGAAGTGATCATTTATTAATCTTTATAAAAGCAGCTCTTTAGCCAGAAGCACTTTCATCATGTTTTTACTGGCCGTGTCTAACTGTGCTTGTGCGTGGTAGTGCATTCAGTAATATGGCATGTATGCAAGTGTTTGTTGACTTTGTTCACCTTTTTGCCCTGCTCTCTGAGCTGCTTATTTGATAAAAGATGAACTCAAGCTTTATCTGTCTGCAAGCACTGACACGCATTGAACGAACTAAATGAAATCACATAATGTTGTTTACGTAAATGACTTCTATTGTTTATTTTGTTATATTTCTTTAAACTGAGTCACTCGTAAGACTTTTTTTCTTTTTTTCGCCAAAAGTTCACCTTTGACTTTTGAGAGCTGTTTCACCAAGCTGCTGTCTGACTGCACGGAAGGAGAGCTGGAGAGAGGGAAGGGGATGAGTGAAAAACATAGGGTGTGATGTTTTGAATTAACTCAGTTCCGAGTATCATCATTATCTCCAGGATTCAAATCAAAATTGAGTTCTTGGATGAAGCTCAGTTGCTATTTTTTTTTTAAACGTTGCAACATTTATTTGAATTGCATTGATACATTGTTCCTTCTGCATAAATGTCAGTGGAGTTATCTCCTCACTTTTTTCCTCTATCTCTCTTTTTGCCTTCTCCCTGATGCTGCCCCTTTTTTATCCTCCTCCCCTCCCCCTTAGCCCTCTCTCCCTCCCCTTCTCCTTCACTTCCCTCCCACTTTTCTCTCTCACTCTAAAGAGCACTCAGTCTCTGTGCTCCCCTTCATTTCCCGCTCCAACATGTTGGCAGGAGGAGAAAGAGGAGAATGCTGCGCTCTACCCTCGGTGCATTCTTGCCACCTCTCCGGCCAGCGCACGCTGCCTCTGACTCAGCCTCAGCGCTCAGTTGTCTCAGCCTGAAGGACTTAAGACAGGAGCTGGAGGGGGAACCAAAGGATACACTGGAGACCAGGAGCTCTCACACCAGGGTCCTCAACAGGAACAACAACAGCAGGAGAGCAGACAAGAGCAACTGCTACTCATCTGTGGTGGAAACCACTAATTCCTCAGCAGTGACAACCTCTTCTGCCCCCTCTAGCTTCCATCCCTCCTCTTCCTCCTTCTCGGCTCCAAGATCCATGTGGCAAGAGGCAATAAGGAGGAAGCGGTATCTCCTGAACCGGCCAGGGGAGTCTGGTGAAGGAGATAAAGGAGGAGGGAGAGGACAGGATAAGAGGAACAGGTCCCCGGATTGGCTGTATGAGTCCTACTACTGTATGAGCCAGCAGCATCCTCTGATTGTGTTTCTGCTGCTCATAGTGATGGGAGCCTGCCTGGCTCTGCTGACTGTGTTCTTTGCTTCAGGACTGGTAAGCTTCTCATTTACACTCAAACATTCACACACATGCATTTTGCAAATCAAATAAAGTACAAGTAAACAAACAAGCAGGATAATGGTCACGTGCATGGCAATATGTGCAGCGAGATCCTATCTATTGTACTATCTGTGTGAACAGTGTGGACATGTGCTGTCCACACACATATTGTGAACTCTCACATGTTTTACAAGCATGCATAGGAATCAGGGTCACACCAACTATCTTGCCAATTGTGTGTACACACACACACTTGTACACACACATCCAAAATCCCCTGGCATGTCAAACACAATACACATGCTCCTCTTCCTCATAGACTCATGCACACATACAAACATGCATACTTGTGCAACACCTTTATGCACGCACACTCTTGCAGCATGCGGTCCTCATCGCAGCACTAATGCGAGGAGAAGGGTGAGATAAAAGTGAGGGGGGAATAAGCGGCTTAGCTATTGTGTGAGCGCATGCATGACTGAACTACACAAAGGAGATCTGTTTCCCTCTGTCACTCTTTTGACACGGTTATATTTGCTCTTTAAATCTAAAAAATTCAATGTAATTCAGGCAAAGCTAATTTAATAAAAATGATGTAAAGAAAAAGAAAATAATGTTGTGTTCATAATGACATATTAACACAATATAATGACACATTTAAGAGGATATATTAAGATGAATATAACATTTTTGCTTTAGGGGTGCCCTTTTCCATTCCCTGTCTGCTATAAAGAAGAGATATTGTGAAGTTGTTTTCATGCAGTGTAACATATAACAAACATATGGTGCCATCAGTAAGATGAGTGTTTGGACAATCAAGACAATCAATCACTGTTATGACTCATTACCTTAGCCACAACTGTTGTTCCTGCCCATGAAGTCACTAATTGATAGCTTCGCTTTGGATTCATTATTTCATCCAGCTGGCAGTATGTGTGTCAAAGCTTGGGAAAAGTGTGAAAGTGTAAATTAACCATCAGCTTAAAATTAAGTATTGATGTAGAGTTAGAAACATTTACAATCCAGAGTATTAAGGAAAGATATTCCCCTAAAATCTGATATAATTCAGTTTTCCTGTCAAGCCACTGTCAAGTCAGTGTGTCCTACATATACTCTTTTTCTCTATCCTTGTGCTGGATGGGCATGGCTTTAGCTACTCCCTTTTTTCCCTTCCATCTCCCCCTGTTACTCTGCAGGCTCGTTACTGTGTCATGTCTCACCTCCTCATATTTCTGTCTCTCTTTCATTGGTATCCCATCATCCTTCCATCCTGCCATGGCTGACCTAAATCCTAAGCTTTTTTGGAGCTCTGCTTTGGGCGAGACAGACTCTCTGTGGCTCTCTGCAGCCACTAATATCCTCTGCCTTCCCAGTGCATTGACTGTGAGCCTATGGAAGAGACAGAGGAAAGGTGGGGGTGGGGGGCTAAAGCAGGAGAAAGAGAGATTGGTAGAAGAAGGAATGAGTCCTGATCTTTAGTGATTTTCAAGCATGATAAATAAAAAAAACATTATTGAATGTTATTGTAACAGCATGCATGGCTGTTATAATTTAGAAAAACTAGTAGTAGTAGTTCAAAGAAAACCTTTCTTTCATTTGCATAATGCATTACAATTTACATGGTGAATATTAAACGTTTTTAAAGATCAAAAATACATTAGAGAGCAAACATAGCTGTATGCGTGAATTAGGATCTAGTGTCAGCAAATTAGGTTTGAGATTGAATGAAAAGAGTGTTTTTCACAGGATTCTATGAAACAATCAGGGGGTTTGCCAAAGTCTTTTGGAGGTTTTTGTGGCCGCAAGGAGAAGCAAACTACTGTAGGAAATAAGGCACATTTTTATTGGTTGATATCTACTTGCCTGCATATCCGTATCGTGACCCTTTCCCATCCCCTCACACTACTGGCAAATCAGTGATGTGATGAAACCTGGCAAAGGCAGGCAGCACAAACGGCTCATTTCTCTGTGCTATCCTCCAACATCTACCTTGAAGAAACTCCTGAAATTTTTATTAGAACTTTCAGATCTAAGAGTGTTTCAGAAAGGCAGCAGCAAATCCATTATGGATGCGGCTCCAACTTTGCTATTGGTTAAACTAGGGGCTTTTTAGCGTTTTCCTTCACTCAATAAGATGTACTCTCAGTAGGAAGGTTTTTCTGCTTTTACATCTATGTATGGAAAACAGGATATGGACCAATATTGTCCATGTGTATTAAAATAACCATTCTTAAGAGCAAATAAATTGTAAACTCCATACTTAATTTGCTTTTATCGAGCCATGTATACGAACATTTTTTTATATTCTACAAAAATTAAAGATACTATGCCATCCACTCTTCTAGCTCAAGTGAAAGATAAAATACAAAACACAATAGGTGGTATTTTGTCTTTCCTTGGATGACAGGCAAAACAGACCATAGTTATTCTACACATATACATTGAATGCGCTATTTAACACATTTTAAAAATATACTTATTACTTACAATTCAAAAGGAGATGCCCATTCAATCTTCTCTCGCTTTTTACTATGTAACTTTACCCTCTTAAGACTCCTTATATTTGTTGTATTATATGCTATTTCATTCTGTTTTTGCAGCCTGCCATTCATTCTGAGACATGTCACAATTTCTTGTGGATGTATATACAGAGCACAAATGCATTGGTTATATCTTGTCACTGACTCCTTACATTAAATAAAGCGGGTTGATTTACGCACCTTGTTGTGCTGAGAAAGTCGAACATTTACAAAATAATTTGTTTTCTGTTTTTACTGCTTCTCTGGGTGAGTCACTGACATGTCCGCCTTGGTTGTTTTTGTTTTTGCAGGACACTGAAGATGAGTAACGGGGCTAGAGGCGTGGCATTTTATAACACTGAGAGGCTGTTTCATGCCCCCTTAGACGTCTCTGTTTTGCTGTGTTTACCTCTCTTCAAGATTCGTTCTTCACCTGTTATCTGATGCATTGCATTTCTTCCCCTCTGTCTTAAATCACGTGTCTCCTGTCCATGCCTCACTTTCTCTTGTAATGCTCTACATTTTGTATCTTTTGCTTTTTTTCAGAACATTGAGGACCACGTGGCCTTTGTAATCACTGTGCCCACGGCAATGGCTATCTTTCTGGCTGTTTTTGTACTCGTCTGCATTGAGTCTATCTTCAAGAAGCTTCTACGTGTTTTCTCCCTGGTTATCTGGGCATGCTTGGTTGCCATGGGTTACCTGTTTATGTTTTCCGGTGGGATCATCTGTCCATGGGATCAGGTAAGATTTGTTGGTGAATTGATTTGATGTATAGACACGTGTGGTTTACGCTACTCTTAGTAGCGTAAGGAAAAGCCAAAACAACTGATTGTGAATGACATATTTGTGTATACAGTACAGTACATGGTTCACTCCTAGTCCTAGGTCTCTCTCTTGAAAATGGAATTCATTGGAGTGCCTAAAACAAACTGAACATGATTCAAATATGAGCACATAGGGGATACGATAGAAATGTAGGCCAATGGATTTTGGATATAGCTGGTGGATGATTGTTATTTATCACCTAACTCTTTTTCCTATTAAACTGAGTTCTCCTTTGGTTAATGGCAACATCTGTGGGGATTGTGCTGGATTTGCACATGTTGTGAAAGTTCAGGAAAGAAGTATCTACAAATGATTTTGCCGTAAACCAGCATGAAAGCTAGTAACAAGGGGAGACAGAACATTTACTTGGCTTTTATTCACTCTATGTTCTATTTGAGTTTGCTTCTATAATGCCTAAACACATATGGGTTTTTATCAGACCAAATATTGTTTTTTAGTCTATGATGAGAGCGTATTGTGTGCAGATTATCTCCTGTCTATAGTGTGGAGTGTAGTTAAACATGGATACATGTGAAACAGGACTTTGGGATTCAGAGGGTTTAGGAAACAAATGCCCTGAAGTAAACCAATGAAAAATGTCTTATCATAGTGTGAGTTATATCCACCTGCATTATTTTTGACCTGTTAGTCATCACAGTTATGTATCATGTGTCAGACCTTTTGACTTCAAATCCACAGCTACATCTGACTCAGATTCTGTCCAGTTAAAGCCTTTAAAAATAGGACGTTTGGTCCTGCATGTGACATCCATTCAGTTGCTTGTGTTTAAGTTTACTACTCACACACATTGAGCAGAAATTCGGAGCACAAAAAAAGGGAAAAATGTATAATACAAAAACAAGAAATGTGGGGTTTAGTTATTTAGTGAGAAGTATTAAAATGGCTTACTATTTAACTGTTTAATTGTAACTACTATTTCAAGGGATGTGTTTGTATAGATTAAAGCTACAAAAGCTACAAGCCACTGTATATGGAGTTGTACTAACAGAAAAGTGTATTAAGGAAGCCTGGCCAATTCTTTATTTTTTTTTAAACTACTGTATATCAAGTAGTATAACTCAATAGATGTTTATATCCAAATATTTGCCAGCTTCAAGGGAACTAATGCTGAATTACTGAGTATGTAGCCCTCTTATTATACGGCAGCAGATGAGTCAGAATGCATAACAATGACCGTTGATCTGAAAACAGTTTTCTTATGAAATTGGACTATTATTGCATGTTTCAGTGGTAGTGCAGCGGATATGATTTAGTGTTATAGTAAAGCAGTAACAAGTGTAACTGCCCATTTGTTTCACATTTTATTAAAAAGAAATACAGCTTCAAGTCTTCTTGTAATATAGCCATTTACTATTTGCTGTGTATATTCATTCTGTATACATCTGAAGGTAAATGTGGCAAGACGGACAGCATCATTTTCATTTACTTGCTGCATCAGGGCTCATTGAAAGCAGCACAGCACATTAGGTCTTCAGCGTTTGAAAGCTGTGCTCATTCAACAGTACTTGGCAAAATAGATGTCTGATGTGGCCGTATCTATCACAAAGAGGTAGCTAAAGATGCTCTGATTCACACGACACTCCATTCATTCCCTTCTTTTGCTTACCAAAAATTGCAGGCCATTATGCTATTACTGCTCTGTGTCCACTGCATCTCTGCCATGCTAATTAATACGTATCTGAAGAGATATTGTTGTCGACTGGCATTGCCTCATGAGTTTTTAGAGGCTACTGCCATATTATAGATTATACTACTTTAATCTAATTGACCACTCGAGAGAACAGAGATGTGCTGTTTGCCAACAAGCCAGGATAAATGAAAAACAATATTAGCTTTCTATTTGTCCACTTGTTTGGCATCCCTTCAAAAACACTAATCACCACACTTAAAGGAACATATTTGTATCTCTTTGAAACGGTGACTTAAATAAATATATTATGTAAACAAATTACACACAATTGTAATTGAAGGCAATAATATTAAGTTTAAATAAAAAGTAATATGTTCAATTTGGGACTATTTTTTTCAACTAACATAATACAATTATATGGAACCTGTTGACATAATACATTTAAGTCACTGTTTATTTGTTTTTCAGGCAGGATCCAGCCACTAAAACATGCATTACGTTTTCACTCTAAAGTGACTGTCCTTTCAATCAACCGTTTTAAAAAAAAACTATCTTGCTTTATTGAAATAATGAATTAATGTTTACCGAATACTATCAGCTGGCTAAGTAACTTGGTCCCCTTATTTTACCTTATCTGTATCTGAATTAACATAATGCTTTTCCAAAGCCACAGGGTTGGCATACTCAGCTTTGTATATTTTGACTGATGTGTATTTCTTGAAACTAAAATAAAAAAGTACCTGGAAGCTGAAGGGATCAGCAATGTCATGCATAGAATATTTTGCTGAGTGTTTGGTAAAGTGCCATAACTTTACGTTGATAAACATTTGCATTAAAATATGAAACTAGATTTTGTTTGTAAATCTGTATGAGGTAAAGGAGGCCTTTTTTCTTTTTCAATCCATTACTGCCAGTATTATCGTCTGTGGCAGCTAACAACAGTTTATCCATGCCGATAACTCTTAGTCCTACAAGCTGTCAAGCTAGAGTGAGAAAAATGCAGGTATACTAGAAATGCTATTAAACCCTTACTTGATGAATGTCTTAGCAATATTTCCCAACTCTTAGTCCATTTATTTCTAAAAAGCTAATAATTTAACAATGTTTCAGACTATAGGGAAAGCGAGAAATATATATGACATTTTAATTCCTTCCCATGCTTGCTGCACATTGTAAAGAGTAATCACAATTAAGGATAAAATGGTAATTTATTGTCATTTGGTTTTGCAATTAAATGCACTTATAAACAAAAAACAATAACATCTTTCCACGGTGAATGAAGGATAAGTTCAGAAGTCCCACAGCCTGAAGAAGAATGGAATGTCAACAGATACGTCTGCATTGGTCTGGAGTTGGGCTAAACAAACCCTCAATGCACAGAATTTGTCTAATTTTAGTAAACTAGTTACTGGAGTTTCTTGAGAAATCATAACAGCTTACTTCTGTAATTCCTTGCCAGATGGCAGCAGGGGGAACAGCCTTTGAGGGCACTTCACTCTTCAGCACTTCAGTGGATGCGATGTGAACTACCAATCCTGACTGCCTGTTTGTGAGGAAGACCAATATCCAGTTGCTGAGTGTGGTACTGATGCCCAGGGGGCTAAGCTCAGTTTCATGTGGGGCATTGTGTTGAATGCTGAGCTGAAATCAACAAACTGTTTTTTAATGCAGTTGTTTTCCAGAAATGTGTGGGCTCAGTGAAGGGGAGTTGAAACGGTATCCTTTGGATCTTTTGGCACACAAACTGGTTAGAGTCCAGGCTGGCTAGGATGTTGTTTATCCGATGTGATGAAGAACTAGTTTCTCTTGGGCTGTGCAACAGTATTTAAATGAGCCAAGGCTGTCAACTGGAAACTTTAAGCACATTTTGGATCTAGTGTTAGTAAGCTATTTCAGTCTGTTCAGTGATTAAGAAGTCAACATTAATGCCAGGGCAGTTAGTACATAAATAAGAATAAGTATAAATGCTACCACTCCCCAAGACTGGTAATAATCAATTTCAGCCCTACATTCAGTAAAATATTTGAATTGAAAAGTCACTAATGTTATATTTAGATTGATGTGTTTACTGTTGCAAATTTGGCAGGTTGAGTGTGCTTTTGACATGTGGACATTCATCATAATTAAAGCCACCAACCATATTGGATCTCCACCTATTGTAACATTTGAAGAAATTGCCCTGCTGCAATCACTTAATCCTGGACTTGGAGCATGCAAAGCATTTGCTTATAAGCCAATTATATTAATAACAAATAATTTCAATCGTTCTTTGTCCTGATGTTACTGTGCAGTTGCTTAGTGTATGTCTGCTCTGGATAAGTAACAGGGGGAAGGAGAGAAGGAGAAGTAAAAGTAAGAGTTAATTAAATGCTCCGTACTGTAGCAGGGAGGTTACCATGAGAAGTAGGGGAATTAAACCATGATTAAACAGAGGGCATCATGCTCTCTCACCAGCTCCACTGTCATGTAAAGCCCGGAGCGCATTAAGGATGATGTCTTTCGTCCCATGTCATTCATACAATGTTGCTGTTGCTAGTCAGTGGATGAAAATGTTGCTAACCATGAACACAATTAGAAATTCCACATTTTACATACGCAAAACAATTAAATTAAAGACTAATAACTAAAGCACGTAAGTTGCTAAGATACCAGCATGTCCTGTAATGTGCTTTAAATAGCAGACTCAAATGTCTGAATAATTAACAATGTGGCTGGCAAAAGAAAATTGGTCACAGAGAGGTGGAGCCCTGAATGCATACATTATTTTTAAATCTGGGGGATTTCTTTCTATCTGAGCATTTTTTTCATATTATTTCCATCCTGATACACAGTGATTCTTGTTGACATTTTTTAAATCCAACACGTACAAAGATATGTATTTCATGTAGAGTGACAAAAAGCGTTGTTAAAGCAGTCAAAGGGTCTGGTATTTCTCTCTGAAGTTTAAAAAAAAAAAAAGAGCAGAAAGAGACTTAATTGTGGACTTACATTCATTAGATGGGAGAGAAAATTCAATTAAATGAATGATAGTATTACAGTGTAACTGACTGTGTAAATAGGCACGGGTCAGATAATGGAATTGAAAGCCAGTGTTACATAGGCCAGATTTATGCAGTGATAATTTTAGAAAAGAAAATGTGTGTATTTTTGATGATTAGTTTTCTGTGACATGGCCTTTTTCTCCAATCATCCACAGTGACAGTGATAGCATGTTGTCGTCATCCTTTAATTAAAGTTATTCTGTTTGTGGTTTTATTTCCAAAGTCAATTGCCCATAACAGAGACTTCTGTTGCTGAAAGCTATTTAATATTGTACCCAAAGGCACACAAAGCATCTGTTTAAATATATTACTTCCATTCTTTGAAAGGCAAAACACCAGCTAACAGTGAAATAGATGAAATGCTAAAATGATCCTGCAAAGATCCACAACACATGTCTGGGATTTGGCAAGTGAAATGTATCATGTCATAAATCTGAGGAAGAGAAAAGGGTTGGAACAGGAGGAGCATAGTGAGAGGGTAAGGCACAAATATAGAGAGGATTACCACTGAAACAACATGACAAGGGTTAGTGCCACAGTTGGGAAAACATAACAGCACATTTTGAAGTGTAGATCATGTTGTTATTGGTGTAGTGGTGGCCGAGTAGTTAAGAGCGGTGAGTGCAGTATCTGAAGGGTTTGGGTAAATGCCACGTGGCAGCAACTTCCCGGGTTTACTTTTGCCATTGGCCCTATCTCTCCCCATTTCCAAACTAAGAACATGTGACAAACGCATCATTATTAATGGAGGTATAAACTTAACTAAATGCAGGTAATAAACAGCTGACCCTATTTTTAAACCACGTCTGGCAGAATATAACTCTTTCTAGAAGGTAAGGTGAGGTCAGTAATCTGCAGTGTCATGTTTGCAGTTACCATTGCCAGTGTTTTTAAACAAATTATTTTAGGCTAAGAAACAGTGACAAAAAAAAATGGTGGACTAGCAAGATTGTGCTGTAGTATCCCTCCCTCATGCGTTTAATGTCGGTGCACATTAGTTTCAACGGAACCATTGCACGCTAACAAGGCAACTCTATTTGCTCACTGTAAGAAATAACATCACTTTTGTAGCTTTAACTACCTTCAGATGGTGCTAGGAATTGTATATATTTTTCAAAAGAACTTCTGCACTGGATAAGACAACTACCGTATTTGATTATCCTACTATCCTTAATTTGTATTAAGGATTTGTACATCCTTTATGATAAATATTGAGACCATAATATGAGAACAGGAGATGGTTACATTTCAAACTGCACTGTCAGTACAGTACACTGGTAGGTAAAGAAATACCACAGAGACTTACAAATGATACTTTTCCCTCAAAGAGTCAGTTTAGTACACTTTCCATTTTCAAGCCCTAAAATCAATTTGATGCTTATCATTTCCCCACAAAGCCCTCTGTGTTTGCTGACGAAGGGGAGATGAGCTTATCTGTGTGGACCAGCATCTAACCCTCACTGTGAGATGTCTTGACCTTCTTTCTCTCTGTGTCTCTCGTCTCACACGCACACGCACAAGCACACACACGCACACACACACACTTTTGTGAGTATACAACCAGCCTCATTATGCTTTAGGACAGAGGAGGTGCGGAAAGGAAGGGGCTTGCCAGGTTTCAATTGTAAAGAAGATTGTAGTCGGCAAAAATAAGACACAAAATAATGATAGAAAATGCAGGCAAATAGAGGGGATGATGCAAGGGGACGGAGACATGGAGAGATGCAAAAATAACATGTGAACGAAGAGTGATTAGGCTATTTACATTTGTATATGAAGTCGGAGTCTTTATTCTAGGACATTGAAAATCATATATTTGTAGTGCTAAAAACCTATTATCTCAGGAACCAAGGACGACATGATCAGACTGACTGTGGAAATTACAATTACCAAGCACTTCGGCTGAGGCAGGCAGGGAAGATAGTGGCCGACCCCTCCCACCCTGGACACAAACTGTTCACCCCCCTCCCTTGTGGCAGGAGGCTGCGCTCCATCAGGACCAAAACCTCTCGCCATCTGAACAGTTTCTTCCCATCCGCTACTGGCCTCTTAAACAAGGCCCGGCCCCCCCACTGACTATTTACCTCAGCCACAACACAGACTCAATATGCATTACATTAATGCACACAATGTTTAAATACTGCTTACTGCACATATTGTATACTCTATAAATTATTGCATTCTATTTCGATGTAAATTACTGCTTATTTTATTGCTATCTTACTATATTTACATTTTTATTAGTGTTCTTAATATAGTTCACTATCTGTGTAGTTTTTTAAATCCTTGTTTTTTATTTTATGTATGCACCATGACATCAAGTAAAATTCCTCGTACGTGTGAACCTACCTGGCAATAAACCAGTTTCTGATTGTTTCTTATCTACTACATTCATTTTGCATCTACACTATAAATCCACCAATTTGTCTTTTTCCTCAGATTTATTGAGTATAGCGAGTAATGAAAATAATATATATCATTTTTTAGGGTTAAATAAACACACACACACACACACACACACACACACACACACACACACACACACACACACACACACACACACACAGACAGACAGACAGACAGACAGACAGACAGACAGACAGACAGACAGACAGACAGACAGACAGACACAGAGTGTAAATCTAGCCAGTAAACTAATCTCTGCCACAGACTGTAGACTAAAAGCCTGATGTAATCTGACGCTCCATCTCTATAATTTGTTTTATGAACTACTCAGTGTCATTATCAAGGAATGGATTAATGCGGCAGAAGCAGAGTTGACTGAACCATGATGGACCACTAAAAAGTCTTGTCCACTTAATTGTCAGAGGGAGGGTCCTTATGTGCTTGAAGGAGGCTCCTCACTGTTTTATTACTGTATCAAGGGGAACTCGGCAGGTTTCTCTCCTCATGCAGCCTTCCCATTATCATGATTTCATGATTCAGTAGCCACATCGGATTTTGTGGGCATTAATTAAGAAAAAGTATTTATGGGATGATGTTGATGTGCTAAATGACACTTGTCTGCATATTAGCAGCCCTGTCTTGGGTTAAGAAGATCGTACATATTGTGTATTTCTCTTTTGACAGTTAATCTATTTTTTATAGACCAAGACTGCAAGGTAGCATTATGATGCCACAACAATGGTACTCTTGGTTTAGTTGGTGCATTCTGTATCTGTTCTGATTCTTAAATCATATCTATTTATGACAATATTTTATATGAGTACATACTGCAAACATATCACAGCCACTATTGTTACTTCAGCCATCATTCCTTACCTGTCTAATCCTCTCCCCTGTTCAGTTTATCCTCTCTGCTAGTCACCTGACAGACGTCTCAGGAGCTGTTCATTCTGTTGTTTGCTCTAAACTATAAATAGACCGAGACATCCTGCTTTTTTTGCCAGATTGTGAAGCTGTTCCTGCAACCAATTTTCACTAAACAGCTTCAAAAAACATTGCATTTGGATCCTAACTACTGTTGCTGGAATCACCGAACCGTTAAAATGTAGGCATAAAATAGAAATGCCCAATCAAAGCTCAGCCAAGCAGATAGGCTAGGACAGAGGGTGACGTATTGTCATACTGATATTCTGTACAAACTGTGAAGTCCACTGAGACAAATGTAACATTTGTGATATTGGGCTATATAAATAAACATTGATTGATTGATTGATTGATTGCTAGATTATTAGAAACAGTTATTTCCTGGGTTTCATAACGCAGCTGGAATTATTTGGACCAGAATAACACACAGGCACGCAGACAAGAATAATGCAAAGAAATGAAACTCTATATTTAAACTTGCTTTCAGAGACAAGGTCCATTCGGACAATAGTTTTGTTTCATATTGTTACATTACATTGCATTTAGCTGACGCTTTTATCCAAAGCGACTTACAATAAGTGCATTCGACCAGAAAGATACAACCTTGAAGAAAACAGAATCATATAAGTTCATCAGGTTTCATAGAGCCAAACATTTCAAGTGCTACTCAACTGGCTTTAGATAAGCCAGTCCTTTATTAGTATATAAGTGCTTTGTTAGTAATTCTATCGCTTGAAGTGGAGTCGAAAGAGATGAGTTTTCAGTCTGCTCCGGAAGATGTGTAAGCTTTCTGCTGTCCTGATTTCAATGGGGAGCTCATTCCACCATTTTGGAGCCAGGATAGCAAACCCACGTGTTTTTGCTGATGGGAACTTGGGTCCCCCTCGCAATGCGGGTGCAGCGAGCCGATGCAGAGCGGAGTGCACGTGCTGGGGTGTACGGTTTAACCATGTCCTGGATGTAGGAAGGGCCAGATCCATTCGCAGCATGGTACGCAAGTACCATTGTTTTGAAGTGGATTCTAGCAATTACTGGAAGCCAGTGAAGGGAGCGGAGGAGCGGAGTTGTGTGGGAAACAACAATATATATATATATATATACACGCAACAATAATGGAGCAACACAGACACACGGTGTCAAGGAGTGAACTCTGATGCATGAACTCAATTGCACGACTCAAAACTCAGACTCGGATAGTGTTTCAAAATAAAGACTTTACTGGAATTTGCACAGTAATGAAAAAAGGAAAACAAAAACACTCTTTCGAGGAAAACTAGAACAGTGATCAATAACGTAGATCCGTGAGAAGTCCGTGAGGTAAGCAGGAACGTAGGTCATAGAGAGACAACGAACTGACAATGAACAGGAGGGCGCTAACACAATATATTCACAGGTAAAGGGGACACAGGTGGAAACAATCAGGGCGGGGAAAGTAATCAAGGACGCAGGAGACAGAAGGGGCGGGGAGCGTGGAGGCCTGAAATAGAGATGGAGAATTAATTAAGGGAATAAACATAAAGCACAGGACAAAGGGACATGACGAAACTAACATAAAGAATAAACTTTCACTATAAGTTTCTTAGACATGACAGATGCAGCTTCCTCAAGTGAGATTAAAGTGTAACCAGATGTGGGAAGTTACTAAATTCATGAATTCAAGTACTGTACTAAAATACAATTTTGAGATACTTGTACTTTACTTGAGTATGTCCATGTTATGCTACTTTATACTTTTACTCAACTACAATTCAGAGTTAAATTGGGTACTTTTATTCCACTACATTTATTTAATATCCTTAGCTTCTTTGCACATTTGGATTAATGATGTGAAATATAATCAAGTGTTAAATCAGACTTTACTTTCCACCTGGAGTAAATTCACAAGCTACCTGTATACAAAGTCATTCCAACTAGCTGCACCTTTACCAGCTTTGAGAACACTTTAATGATCAATCATTAACAAATATCATATATATTATCCTGAAATGGACCAATCTGCAAAAGGA
>NW_011334053.1:0-5184 GCF_000735185.1 Notothenia coriiceps
ATTGAATTGTTATTCAAATTAATTAACCAATTATTTTTTTTATTTTATTGTAATGTAGAGACAAGGCTTTTAGTGTCAATCATGTATTGCTTTTCAATTATATGTAAAAAGAAAAGTCTAAATATGATATTTGGCCTCAAATCATCTGAGGCCTGCAAAGATTTCCAAAAACAAAAAACTCAAGATGTGTTGGTCAACAAGTGAGTCATCGGGCTCGGAAAAACTTCTATCAATTGACTTTCATTTGGTAAGAGACGCATGTTAATCAGCAGAATTTCTTTTGAGCAAAATTATTTTGAATCGATTTTTGGAATGGGCGTTGTGGCCAAGCGGTGGTACTACAGCTTCCATGAGGTCAAAATACTTTTTCCCATTGACTTACATTGTCAAAGAGAAATGTGGAATTGTATGTCAAAAAATGTGCCAAAACACATGCAAATGAAGATACATCTTCATCAACTTAACACACACGGCCACTGTACATATCCTTGTAAATCTGGGTGTTCCCAGTCATGTACATTTGGATTCATGGGCCACTGAGCAACTTAAATAGGAGTGAACAAGGCCCCCACCAACACTGGGTGTTTCTCAATGTCGAGTACGCTTGCTTGGTAGCACATGTCTTCCGAGCGTCTTGCTTCAGAAGCGAGGCAAGAATACTTCCTGGCATTCGGAAAACGAAGAGTGGAACAGGTGTGCGTCATATTGGTCCGTGCGCAAAGCATTGTGGGGATTATAAGACCGCAGAGTCTACACGTGTTTCTCCAAACGAAGTACGCCGGGCTCGGTAGAATTCCAAGTATGCTGGACATTGGAACAGTGCTTCGGCGGAACTCGATGACGTAGTATGCTTGAAATAGTGGACCTGGAGCAGCTTTCCTCGACATTGAGAAACACCCACTGTATCCAATTCTTTGTATCCATCCATCACACAAGGTCAAGGTTCAAGTTCCTGTTTAATCATCATTACAGTGTGCCGAGTATAGAGTTATATTATACTCTACTAGACCATCAGAACGGGACAATAAACTTCAAAAAACATGTCACCTCCAAACTTTATTTTGTACATCCATGTCTGTTAGCAGGACAGCAGTCATTCCATGTTGTGTTTGACACTAGAAAGTTTGTATTTTAAAAACACGGAAAAGAAGAGCAGAGGTTATTATAAAAATGGTATTATATACAAAATAAATTGCATGGACTATAAAAAAAACAGACTATACTTTCAATGAGACCTCTGAGTGATCCTATCACCACAATCACACGTGAAGAACCGATGGATGAGATTAAATAACAAATTATTCCTGCTTTGAAATATCTAGGCACCATTCGATTTAAATAACAGCGCAACATACGCTAACTTCCCTTTTGATTATTCCTCTTGTCAACATACCCTAACCCAATACCTCTGTCTATAAACTACAACCATCAAAGACCAGTTCTTTATCGTCGTCCACCATGGCAAACCCTTTTTATATTTATTATTAGATACAATCACTTTCTCATCAGTCAAAATGTGAATTATTTATATTTATAACTCATTTCTTAATAGGGGGGAATCTTTATTATAAATATGTGTAATTTGATTCCAACTAGTTTATCGTTGACTGCTATTCAAACTGAATAGTAGACTACATTTTGACAGGTTATGTTTCCAAGTCGACAAATCAATAATGTAATTGTGTCTAGTTGTAATTCTAATAAATTATATCTATAAGTAATTTCTAGTAGTAAATATGTTAATTATTCATATCAACAACAACATTGTCACTTTTGGACATGTATTTTGTATTCAAAATATCATACATTCTATAATGAATCATTGAATGTCCAAAATGTCGTCATTTACATTTTGGTTTGTAATTTTAACTAGTAAGAATGTGATTTCTGGAATTGAAAAATAAAACTGTAGTAGCAACAAAACGTGTTACCCATATACAGATAGAAATTATGAGGTAATTTGTGTGTTACATATTCAAAATGTAATGTAAAATAAAATTTCTGAGGGTTTAAATGTGAAAATAAATTTTTTGTTATATCAGTCATTGTTATTCTTACTAGCATTAAGGGGAATATTGAAAATATTTTTAAATTAAAGATATCTGTAAATCAGTTTTGACGTGTTTAAATGTAATATCTACATGTGAAAATATATTTGTGACATGTCAAAACATTTCTACAGATATCTCAAATTAATTGCTGGTAAAATATTAAAAAGGGTTTGCCATACTTCCACTTTTCTTTGATAACTTTACCTTTTTCCTCTATAGAAATATAATAAAATAATATATATGATCAGACAAGTCAGATTACAGTCACACATACAAAAAAAACCATTTGCCTCTTTAGAATTGGCATAACAGAAACATGCATACAAATAAAGGGATAAATATTGAATCCTATGTAAGCTGCGATAGATGCCTGTTAGACATGTTCAGTTTGGAGCTCCTCAACCGTGTCAGTTCAAATACATTACATATTACAAAAGCAATAAGAGAGCTGCCTCGTGGTCAATATATGAAATAGACTGGAAATTGGTTTTCCCATTTCCGGTGAGGGGTTGTATGGTTTTGTGAGGTATGATTTTGTCCCTGTATGTTGAGAAATAAACTTGGTTAGAGCTCGGGTTTCCCTTGACATTTAAATCACTTCCCTACAGACATCTTAATGTAAAAAAACGGCCTAGAAAATTGCTATCATTTGTACGAAATCCCTTTTAAAAGGATGTTACACTCAGAAAATAATGTCATTCTGAGAAATGACAGATAAGATAATTAGGGCCAAACGAGAAAGAATTGTAGGGATGTGACCAAAAGAAAAGAACATTTTGAGTTCCGTCTTTCACTTTAATCTCAGGATTCTGAGTAAAAAGTCACAATTTTGATTTAAAAAAAAGTCTTTAATCTCGGAATACTGACCTTTTTTCTCAGGATTCTGACTTCTTTCTCAGTGTCTTGAGATTAAAGCCAGAACTCAAAATGTTGTTTTACTTTTGTTCACATCCCAAAGTGTGTTTCTCATGTGGCCCTAATCGTCTTCCGTACGGTTCTGTGGAACAGTGGACGTGAAATGTTTAACACCTTATAACCGCCTTGAGGTAAGGAAACATGAAATACTTTAGAGGGCAGCAGTTAAGGGTCAGTGTTATTGTAGGAGGGGGGGGGTGGGGGGGCAGCTGTCACTCCGATGCCTGTGCTTGCTGCTCCTTATTGAGGATGATGCTGATGATGTCGCCCTCGTGCTCCTTCATGTGCTCCATCAGACGCTCCTTGCTGGTGGACTCGAAGCCGCAGATACAGCAGCAGAACAGGAGGACGCAGTACTCCATCCCAGAGCCGGGGCCCGAGGCCTGACTGGAGCGCTGCTGCAGCAAAGCGGAGTCCTTCCCCTGGGGGCTCAGGGCTTCACCGGGCCACTGTGAGGGGTCCGTGGTAGGTGTAGGCTGGGTAGCTGAGCTGTCCAATGCCAGGCCGGCTGCTGCCTCCACGGGGCCCTTTGTGGGGGGGGCCCCCGCAGGCCGCTCAGCTGCTGACTCCATCACTGCCGGCAGCTTCTGAGGAGCTCTGAGGTAATGAAGGAATCACCAACAGAGGGAGAGAGATTACCTCACTGCTGCACATCTGACTTTAAGGACATTTTTGGCTAATTAAGGAAAGTTTCATAAAAGCACACCGCCCATTTTTGTTTTTGTTGACATCTGTTCGATATATAAAAGTAACTTGCTGCCAAAAATCTATTGTCCCTCTGACGCAGAGTGACAGATGACAGTCACTGCTCTTTCTGCCAAACACACTTTTAAAGGTGCCTTACAAATGAAAGCTATATTATGATAATATTTTCAAATGTTATTTTACTTAACATAAAATTGGGCTTTGTGATAAAAAAACAACATGATAATATTTGGATGCTTACTAAATAAGAATACAGCAATTAGCTTAAAAGATGTTTAAAAAAAACATAAATTCAATTCATAAAAATACTCTTACATTTATTTTTTTAGAGCTTGAAAGTAAAAGTGTATATGAAATCCAAATATTGGCTTTTATCAAGGGCTCACAAATTAATTTTAATATGTATACATATAGAAAGGCTACACGAAGAAGTGTTTTCCAGGGTAGATGTCTGCTGAGTCACAGAGATGAACCTGAGAGAAACTCAGAGAACAGCCACGGCTGTAGCAGGTAGTATGGTAGTATGGTACTCTGGTAGTGTGGTAGTGTGGTAGTGTGGTAGTATGGTAAGTCTCCGGTAGTCTGGTTGAGAATTGATATTCATAGATAGTACAGTATTCTGTGTTCTAAGGTAGGTCTGAGTCTGGTAATCTAATGTACTGTGGTAGTGGTAGTATGGTAGATATGTAACGATACCAAAAACTCACGGTACGATAATATCGCGATAAAAAGTCCACGGTACGATATTTATCGCAATATATATATTTTTTTAACTTGAATTGTTTTTTCTTCATTAAATAATAAATCTGATTGTAGAGCATTTTAGTAGGATAGTAGTATTTTAAACTGTCAACAATATAATAATCAGACCCTGCAATAGAATAAATCAAGTTTCACTTTAGTTTTTCAAGTAACTCAACTCTAACTCACTCACTCAGCATCATCAAGGTTATCTTTTAGGAATATGAGCATGTCCACATTTCCAGGTAGAAGCTGGGATGTTTGGGCGTTTACAATATCCCCTGCTGTGGAAAAAACTCTCTTGCTTGGTACTGATGTTGCTGGGACAGAGAGATATGCTTTGGCCATGGGTGACAGCAGTGGGTAAAACTGTGCATTGTCTCTCCACCACTTCAAAAACAATACAGTTTTTGCCAAGAAGGTGAGGCTTATTGACAAGGGCGAGATATAAATATACTTTTGGTACTTGTCAATGTCTCTAGGTATGTACATGTAGCCCTGTAAATACGATGTCCTTTTGTGTTATCTGTTGTTTTATGTTCATGTTGTAACCTACTTGCTGCCATGTTGGACAGGTCTCCCTTGAAAAAGAGATTGATGATCTCAATGGGACCATCTGGTTTGAATAAAGGTAGATTTTGTCAGTCTCACGACGGTATCGAGACATTTATTTATCACAATATCGCGATATATCGTTACATCCCTAATATTTACTCATTATTACTTAATAAAAGGTGTTGCTGTGAAAGCAACATGGATTTCAACATCCAGC
>NW_011334054.1:0-1524 GCF_000735185.1 Notothenia coriiceps
TTGAAAAAGGTTATGAGAACAATAAATATGAAATAAATGGTATATTATGATATGACAGTGGTGTACTGGTATTAATAACATACTATTGCTGAAAACTAGACTATTGCTCAAAAAATAAAATGTGATGATACTCCTAAGTGGTTTGCAGAAAAAAAGGCTGCAGGTTAAATAAAGTTGAGGTCTTGCGTGTAGACAGTAGATATTACAGTAGGGCTTTACTGTAAGCCCAGACTCAGGCAATGCAGTTTAAATTACTCTAAACTGCTCCATGTGGAGAGAGAGCCGGGTAATATTTCTCATACACTATGTGGACAATAGGTTTTTCTGTAGCTTCTGGCTTTTTCCAAAGCTGCAGATTTTTTTGTCTTCCAGTAAAATAAAATCTTGAGACTCACGGGACAGAAAACTGAACATCACCAAGAAAGAGTCGTTGAGAAGGTCAGAAAATCCCAGTCTAATCTTCACAGCCGTGGGTGAGAGGTTTTAGAAAATTTTCAGTAAGAGACATTTGGCCGGTAAACCCTCCAAACCAAATCCACGGTCCCTCAATTCCCTACCAAACTAAAGGGTTGGTAGAATTATTATTTTGTGGGCATTTAAAAAAAGGACAATGGGAAAAATATACAAAGATGGCTTAAGCCCAAAGGAAACCGAATGCAGAGACATTGGGATATTCACGGTTGTAGAATGAAACAATATGGCTCATTTATCAGTTTAAGGTCCCCAAATACTGTATACTCTATTTCAACCATATATTATAGGCTGCAGATATATACAAAACATGTCTCTGAAGATCGTGCATCGTAGCACGCCATAAGAACTTTACGAATCAATTCACACACCGAGGACACATACAGTAGTTATGTATAAAAGACATTTGAATTTTGCACAATAGCTGAGCTTTACATTATTTAAAGATTTGACTAGCAGCAATACAATCTGATAACTCTCTTCTTCCAATGTTGAGGTTACCTCTCTCTCTCTAACTCAGCTGTTGTTGAGGCTTTGAACATAAATTGCGGCTTTGTTTAATCGAGGAAGAAGCGGAGAAACTTACATGGACGCAGTTTACTAGAGTTGTTTGATCGGAAAGCCCCCAGGCGCGCGCACACACACACGCATTGTCCATGTACTGTATCCCAGTGTGGTCTCCTTCCTGTAGGAGTGTGTGCACGTTCCCTGTGTTAACAATTACTACAGAGCTGTTTACTTCCAGAAAGACTCTCTCCATCTGACTCCTCTTGAGAGGCAGAGATTACAGGCGCTGTGGTCCAGTTCATTCTGTGACTCCTTTTGTTTTTTACTGTAACTGTTTTTTCATCTTCATTCCTGCTTCATCAACTAAAGGCCCTCTGTTGAATGCAGACACAGAAGTACCACATCTATATATCAACCAGCAAGGGTGTAACTTTGGTTTGAGAAGTGGGGGGGACACAAAACGGGGGGTCCTCCGCAATGAAACATTTTCTCAATTTAATTCCATTTCCTGCCTTTCTACAAATATATTAGGGACTATGGTGTTAA
>NW_011334054.1:1556-2292 GCF_000735185.1 Notothenia coriiceps
TAATGAGTGCGCAAACTTATCTATCCATGAACCTGTTTTATTTGTGATGACCTCGCATCCTATAGCGGGGTCCGGGGGCATGCACCCCGGGAAGATTTTTTCTTTAAATTGAAGTTAAAAGCATCAATCTGGTGCACTTTGAGGGCTACATTAAGAGATGTATGGATATAGCTCTCAACACTCATATGAAACAGAACTTTATCATTTCAATAATCAAAAAACCATTAGAATATGCTCACAACCAATAACACATATTTGATCAACTCCTCTTTCCTATCTTTATCTTAACTAGTCTGCATTCTTTCTTTTTATTTATGAATATTTTTATAATCACTCTCCTTTCAAACTGTGTTTTTTTATTTTTGTACTGACCTATAGTAGCTACACATTGGAAGGATTTCTTAACTTATTTTATATACAACTAATATTACATAGATGGAAATATTTGTTTACATAGATGATCAAACCGTTTGAGACCCACTGAGATAACTTAGATTCCTTTACCTCCCTGAGCTGACGTTATCTCTCTAGTCCGACAGGAGAGGACTCTCCCTCTCCTTATTGTTGAAACAGCTTCTAATCTCCGTTAGCTCCAAGCTAGCACCAGATGCTAACAACAACCCACGTAACTCTCAGTCTCTCTCTCTGTTTCTCTCTCTATTTCTCTCCCTCTCTCTCAGTCTCTCAAAGTCCGACAGGAAAGAGCTCTCCATCTCCTTATTGTTGAAACAGCTTC
>NW_011334055.1:0-2233 GCF_000735185.1 Notothenia coriiceps
AAAATGACGACGCAAATTATATTCTTTGAACACGGCTTTTGTCTCATTGCAAATAAGACACACAGGCCTCTCTTTATACTCAGTAAAGAAGTATTCTATCTCCCACGTCTCTTGAAATAGCCTCCCTTCAACATCAATCTTCCTTTTTTTTGACATTCTCTGTGTTACTAGCTAACAGGTGCGGGCTAGCAGACCGTTAATGCTTCTGTGTTGGCTGCTACGTAGGCTCCGCAATTGGCCATAGGAATTGAGAGCATTCTGCCTGTGCCAATCAGGTACCAACAACGTAATTTGCGTAGCTTACGGCGTAGGCTCTTCGTGCCGCCAGAACAGTATCATACATTTAAGCGGGCCACATTGTATTGATGATATAAATTGATATGCGGGCCTGATCAAAATTGTAGACGGGCCGGATTCGGCCCGCGGGCCTTGAGTTTGACACATGTGCTCTAAGCGGTTGACCAATCACAACAGAGCAGGCCAGCTAACCAATCAGAGCAGACTAGGCTCTGGTTTCAGACAGAGGGTGAAAAGAGGTGCTGCAGCACAGGCAGTATGAGAAAAATAAAGAGCTTTTTGAACATTAAAGAATGGAGACATGTCCCAGTAGAGGCACTACATACTGATATGAACCTGAACATGAGCAGACTAGGCCACTTTAACAGCAGCATGACGATGTGTGTGTGACCTGTCACCAGGTGCAACAGTGTTTCTCATTTATGTGTTTTAATAGTTTTCTGCAGAAGTGATTTGCTGACTAAAAGAAATATATATAACACCACCAGATATCCTTCAACTTGACATTTCCTCAGTTTCTCTCTATGGCAACAGAGACAGAAATAAAAAAGAAGCAGAGGATGGAAAGGACCACATTTAGACAGTGAGAAAACAGTGAGGACAGCAGACTAAAGAAGAGCCAGCATCATAGGGCTGCATGCTTTGAAACTTTCCCTCCACAGGGAAGACAAGGCGTTGCTTCTCCCGGGAGGAGTGCATTCCTTGGCCTACTTCCACCTAGCACTGCAGCGTCTTTACTGACAGATTCATCTGCTGCATCTCCACTGATGCAAGATTATTTATCAGGCATGTAATAATATGCAGAGAATAAGGACCGACAACATCTGCAGGAAAGTACATGCCCCCTGCAGCTGGCTGTCTTTACAATTAGATGTTTAAAATGATTGGTTTAAATAAGAAGAAAACAGTTGATGCATCTGCAAACATGTTTTTAACGAATATAGAAACCTTCCTGCTTAATGTATTTTTGCTCTACATGTCGCTTGTGCTTATATTAAAATATGATGTTAATGAAATGCAACCCCTTGACATTATTCCTTTTTCCCTTAAGTAGCTTTCCCTGTCTGACAGTTTGAGATATATTCTGTATCATGTTGTTCCAGCTCTCCATTGAAGCTCTATGATGTTTACACCGAGTAAAATATTCAGAGCCAAGACTTGATGTTTTTTCTGGCTGCAGCATCCATCAGACTGAAATACTCAAGACGCATCTTTTAATACACATTTTTGGTCTGAACCATGTTGGGTTCGCTCTGCAGGTAGGTCGGAGAATTATGAAAATGAAGACCTTTAGACACCACAGGCAATTTTTAGATGAGATTAATCAAATTATGTAATGCTGTACTTGCATTCATTATGAACACTTCAGGGGTCTCCGAAAACAAAGTAATTTTTACTTTTATTCGTCCAGATTTTGAAATATATTTCAGGGATTTCTATATTTTCACTCCGCTTAATTACATAGAAGTGATTTACATTTTGCAATTAGCATCACAAAATGTCTTCTGTGATCATTCTTCCTCTGCACTACACTCTCCTGAAGATATTTCTTATAAAAACAGGCCGTGAGGTATGTAGATGATCCAGAGTAACAGGGACAACCCTAGATAGACGTGGTGTCGTTGTATTGTTCAAAAGTCATTTGTCAATGCGTGACAGGTTTGAGACCTCAGAGAGAAATGGTAAACACTGGTGTAGATAAACACTCATGGTTTCATACCACAAGAATATTATATGTGGACTAACCCATAAAAGGCATTTAGATTTAAGAGTGCATCCCAGAAAAAAACAGTAGTCACTATCTTTTGTACAGACAATAATGTGTTATCATTTCAGCAGTAATGAGTGTGCTTACCAAAGCTCCAGCTTCACTCTCTTCCCATCCAGAAGGATGGTGGTGGTTTTATAGTCGATACCTGACAGAGAGAGGGGGGGG
>NW_011334055.1:2243-4291 GCF_000735185.1 Notothenia coriiceps
ATTAAGCAAAAGGAGGCATCAATCTCCATTATAACACCACAGCCAGAGGAAGGCTGATGAACCAAAGTGTTCCCACAACACACTGTAGAGAACTGTGGATAGCTTGGTAGAAAATATGACAACCATGTATTTATGGGTAACAAGACAACATATATATTCCTGCTAGCTAGGAAGTCAGTGTTTTTGACTTTTCATCAAAAGGTAACAATTCGGTTCAGTTCAGTCCATAACCATTGCTAATTATTCTTGCTTTCAATCTGTGTCCTACTCTGAAATTCATTCTGTCCTCTCCAAATTTAATTTTTTACTTTTTCGTTAGTAAATAAACTTGGTTGCTTTTTAGAACCATGAAGATTTGATTTTAAAAACCTATAATAATGTTCAATAGAAAGGAAAAAAAAGGAAGAATAAATCCCATCAATGTACTCGTTGTGTTTTTATCTTTCAATTAGGGTTGTCAGTCGATTAAAATATTTAATCGCGATTAATCGCATGATTGTCCATAGTTAATCGCGATTAATCGCAAATTTTGTATCTGTTCTAAATGTACCCTAGAGGAATATTTTTCAAGTTTTTAATACTCTTATCAACATATGAGTGGACAAATATGCTTTATGCACATGTTTATTATCATTTTAACAATGACAAGTGTGTGTGTGTGTGTGTGTGTGTGTGTGTGTGCGTGTGTGATGGATCGTTGGAGCTATGTGCAACTCAAGGCATATGCTCGAACGGGAGCTGCCTGGACGCTGCAATCATGTTGCGCGCACTATCCGTGCTGAGTGTGCTGACTTTTCCCACAATGTCCCACTTTCTGGCTACCTACATAAAGTCAAGTGCTCGGCGCAGTTGTCGGCGAAATGTCGCTCCTCTGTTTTCATTTAAACAGCTCCTTGTATCCGTTAGTGCAGCTAGCTAGCACCAGATGCTAACAACAACAATACACGTAAGGTCTCTCTCTTGCTCGCTCGCGCCACACATACACACACCCTCCCGGTCCTCCCGTTGGCCAGTCAGGGCCTGCCGGTGAGCGTGGAAGTGTGGTCTGCCGCAAGCGGACGGCAGGAGCGGGGCTGTCAGCATCAGCTTGTAGATGGTATTTTAAACTCGATGCGCTCTGAAACTACGGGGCGGCCGAGGACAAAAAATACACATTAAAATAATTAGTGGCGTTAATTTTTTTTGCATTAACGCGTTAACTTGACAGCCCTAATAGTTTCCTTAAAATTAATTCTTACTTGAGTCATGTTTGACATCATACGCTGGCCTATCTGTCCTCCTCTCTTCTCAAAAATCTTTAGAAGTTTGTCAGATAACACATCTAGCTGAGAGAGAAGTCTTGATTGGAGGGGAAGGGTTATTATGCGCTTAAACGCCGCATTTATCTAAGAAAACAAAATATCACATAAAAATCATCAAATCACTTTCGTTGATGTTGAAGTACAGGCTAAGGCTATACGCCACTTTCGGGTCCCGGGGGAGCAGCTGGCAGTGAAGCAGCCCAGATAAAACTCTTTCTTCATTGTTTGTTGTGTATTCAGTCAAGCGGATCAAAGTTACAATGTAAAGTCCTGTGCTCTGCAGGTGCCAGTAAAGAGCAATACAATGACAAAACCTTTCCAAATAAAACAACTAGTAGGCAGGCAGGCAGGCAGGCAGGCAGGCAGGCAGGCAGATAGACTGACAGATAGATAGCATATACTGTATAGGCCTAGATAGCCTAGATACTTCATTCATCCCAAATTGTGAAATGTGTGGAAACAAGTATAAACACAATAAAATTAAATACAAATGAAAGCAATAGACAGGAATATATGCATATGTGACCCGCTCTATCGAAATCAGTCGGAAGTCGCAACGGCTCATTTCAAAATAAACGTGGATTTGCATAAAAAACTATTTTTTCGGGGTTCGGTTGTTTTGTTTGATTTTAAATAAACACAATCTTGGCTTTCAGAATATGAAACTTTTATTTCCAAAATCACACGATAAATACATGTTTGAAGCTTATAAAGGGAAGAAAGCTTGTAAAGCTCTCACTCTGCTGT
>NW_011334055.1:4336-12189 GCF_000735185.1 Notothenia coriiceps
CCTGGCTGGGCTGCTCCTCCACTTCCCAGCCTGACAGCTTATTGTCCGGGCGGCAGTCCGGCGCCCTGATTGACGGGCATGACAACAAATATGGTCTCTTTATTTCCGCGCCTCAAATGTGCACGGCAGATTGATCGGCATACCTACTGTAATCTCATATTAAAACAAAAATCTTCCCGGGGGACTCGCCGGACCGACGCTAGAGGGTGAGCTGGTCGCACCTCACCAGCTTATAAAATACGGGCACTTTAGCAGCTTGCACCGCCATTTATCTCTCAGATGCACCTGAGTCATTTTGTTTAAGTACGCAGTGAGCGCTTTCTAAAATATCAAAGTGAAAGAGACAAACAGGCACACAGGCATTATAGTACTACTATATGACTTTGAGCCAAATACTTGTTTTTGGGCTGTTTAACAATAATTTGACTTGCAAAGCAGCTTGCTGATTTAGAGTAGCTCGGACGCCCCTTTTTCTACTTTCCAATGTCAAGGCACTGGTTAGGCACAGGTAGAGTCTGGTAGAGTGCTAGAGTAGAGTAGCCAACATGAACTAATAGATTTGAATGTGCACGGCTGCTGCCTCAGAGCGAACCAATAAGGGCATACTAAGAAGTCTAGCCAGCCTGCTAGCAGCCTGTGGGGCTGTAATGGAGCTAAAGCTATAATAACATGCTAACATGATTGCACAAATGTTAATATAACAATGCTGTGAAAATTTGGCAGGTATATTGTCGCTAATAAACTGGACAAATGTTTGCCCTGATAATGGGGGTACGTTTAATATGTCAGAGAGTTTAACCAAATCTTTAAATACTCCAGAGGGGAAGAGCGTTTTTTTACTACAAACCACAAATGTCGCCTTACGGCCCGTCCACACAGCGGCTGAACGGGGCTTCTGCCCATTGCGCTTTGAATGGGGTGAGCGTCAGCGATTCGGGCCAACTGCATTGTGGGGAGGCGTAGCTTCGACGGAAGCGTCAGCAATCAATCCGTTTATGAAAATTGCCAGTAGACACTGCTAGCCAATCAAACTGCGTTATGGAGTCTGCGCAGAGCATACGCGCAGTCATTTCTAAGCATGTACCATAAAAATGGCAGGAGTAAATTCAATCATATGCAGTAGTGGGAATCACCCGGTGCTGTATGATCAGTCTCTGTTCATCTACCGGGATACAAACCGGAGGAGCCAGGCATGGAGGGAGGTGGCAGAGATAGTGGGTGAAACTGGTAGGTTTTCGCCTGTTTGGGGAGTTTATATCCAGTGTACCTCGTTTTAACATTGAATGGACAGCTAGCAGGCATAGACAGTATATATAGCTAGCATGGAATGTTTTTTGCTTTGTATGTCGGGGGCGGGAGATTCATGTGATTGGTTGTTGGTCGCGTTGACTCCCCAAGCTTCAGACACGCCCACCGCCAAGCGTCAACGCACGCTGCTGTGTGGACACTCCGATATGGTTGGCAGGGCTCATTTCACTTCATTGATTTACGAGATTGTCATCCCAATCCAAACCGTGGGCTTTCTTTGAAGATGTTATCTCACCGTATAAGTGAAAACAGCGACCGTTTGAAAATAATGACTTCCTGTGGGGACCATGAAAGTCTGAACCATATTTAATGTAAAACTATTTAAATGAATTATTACAGTCATAAAAAACTCTGTTTACAACTGAAATGAAGAACTGTGAAAAGCATGTTCCCTCCCAGAACAGGCAGCAGTGATCAGCCTCTCCGTTCTCGCCAGTTGCCTATCTATTCTTTGACAAACCTGTCCGACTGCTACACCTGTCGCCTTCTGCTCCGTGCCTCGACACGTTCACCTTACTCCACTACAGCTCATGTGGTTTATGCCCAGTCTGTTACCCCCTGAGGCCAAACTGGTGAACCTCTGGATAATCGGTGCTTTCCACCTCCTATCAGATGTTTATCTTCTTACTCGACAGTTTATTGTGTGATAGTGAGCTCTGCCCAGACATGTTAACCAGCTAAATGCTGTTTGAAAGAAATCTACATCAAGAAAAGAGCCAAAGAGTTTAGGACATGCTCAAATCTTTGTATGCATTTACTTCAAGAAAAGGCTGGTTATTTCCTCATATCTTTCCAGTCCATTACAAAATAATTACTTAATTCTACTATCAAGCCGTGTGCATGGTGCAACAAATAATCCTTTTATGTCCACCTGCCAGATTTTCATTTCATTTTAAGAGATATAGATCCACTAGCATAATATATCAGTGTTTGGTTGATACATTGTTTTAATTCTGCGCTAGTTGTGTGTTTTCCAAAGTCAGATATATCTTACTCCGCTTGCCTCATTAAGTCAAAACCCTATTTTAAAACACATCAATAAGCCACACTGTATTAATCCACTGCTGTAACTAGTCCCTGTCGAATGAAGCACTGTTTGAGTAAGGTTTGGTAAAACTACAGTGAAAACTTCAGGCAATTACTGATCCTTTTTTGTGATTAAATCATGAACTTGAAGCTGAGAGCCAGAGACAGGGTAAGGAAGTGAGGACGTTCTGAGAGGTAGACCCAACATGTAGTTATTAATCCATTCCTTTTTCATTGGATTTCTTGACAATAACAAAATGACAGACTTACACCAGGGCATTATTGGCGAGGTCTGGAATTAAAGGTTGAATTATAATTTATTCACATTTTAGAAATAAAGATAAAAGCCAATTCCTCAAATTCATAAAAGATACAAGCAAGCACATTCTTCTTGTTTAATTTATTTGATAATGGACTAAGATTATTTTCAAAAGGAGGATTCTCTTGATTGATAAACTTGCATCATACCACTTCAAGCTATGACTTACAAGCGCATACTAGGGCTGCACGATATATCGTGTTGTGACGATAATCGCGATATGCACATCGCAGGAAGTGCGATTTTTATATATATTTTTTTATTATTAGTTTTTAGGACGTGCGATATTAAGTAGTCAAATTAACTCAAACACGTCATGTTACAATTCTTTTGCTGCTTGCTACAAAAGGAAAACTCTCCTGTCAGGGGTACTTGAGTGAGTGACATGCAGGCTCTGCATGCACAGCAAACCACCAATTACAATAAATCTCCAAAGCAAACGGACCCGGTGATTAAAGGTAAAAACACTGAATAAAGTAGTGTCATGTGTTTCTCCAGGGCAGTTCGGCGCTGCTAACCGACTAGCTCAGCTTGTTGCTCTGATAACTTAAGATCCAGACGTCCGTGACAAAAATCCTTCATCCGGTTAAATATAGTTAAAAAAATACCAATTGTATAGCATTAAAGTTCAAGAAAGGATGGTTTGCGGGGAAAAAAAAACTTTCTTTTCTTCAATTCCTGTATGTTTTCATATTGCAGGGGATGAAAAATATCGCAATGTCAGTTTTTTCCAATATCGTGCAGCCCTAGCGCATACTCAACAAACCCTCACACCTCCACCAAACGGATGTATATGTACCACCAATAGCAGGAAACCGTTATCTTTAACATTAAGTCCCTAAACGTAGACATTAACATCCCAGTTAGCTAAAGAGCAAGCACTCCCACACATGACTGCATCAGCCTCTGGCAGGTAGCAGCCGCTGGCTAACCAAATTAGCAATGTCTTCCAATTTCCCAGGCAACATAAAGCTGCTGCCGAGCTAAAGTGCTGAGCTCAGGCTAATTGAATTTGAGTGAGTGCGGGATTTGGGACCAAGCGCTCCTCTTCTCTAGTTGCCAGGGCTCACTTATAATCAATAGCATCTCTGACGTCTTAGCAGAGTACTGCTGCTTCTATTCTGGGTTTCTCCGTTCTTTCGAGGCACTCAAAGCTTTGTGAGGCTTATAAAAGCTTTTGTTGAGACGGTTTCAAAGTGCCGAGTTAACTATATGGTGGTAATGTGTTCTACATTAGGTTGTTTGTCTCTGTAAAACTAGGAGAGGTTTACATAGATATGATCAGTGTATAGAATCATAGGGATGTATGTTTTTTTTATTATTTGCACCTAACCAGCAAAGTAGCAGGTCAGTTGCACGCAGAGCGCACACTATGCACGCAGGTTTGTGCATGTAATGTCAAATGAAAGGTTCACAAGTGTGCGTTCCACACATTTAGCCATTAGCTGTTAGCATGATATGCTGGGGTTACTACGACAAGTTGGTTGGTGTTCAGGTGTGCTCGACAATATGGCGAGTGCAGAACAAATAATGGCTAATGGAATGGAAACATATAACGGAAATTCAAAAGCATCACTCAGATGTGCTGATCATCAGGAGAATAAGTGTTTAAAATGTTCCTTGTTTTTAAAAAGAAAACCGTTTTCAAGTTTAAAATACATTTATAAAAAAAACATATCCTTATACATTTCGTTTTTTTTATGCACACAAAATCATGATTTTAGTGTACACCACAAGTAGCTAATTAATATGAATGTATCAATTAATTAAATAATAATTAAATTGTACATGAACATAATGTCTTAAAGTTGTAACATTTAAATAATAGCTATAAATATGAAATGCATTACATCTGCAGATAATCAGATTTGACTGCACTTCCTGCTAAGCTCTGGAGTAATATTGAACAGATAGAGTCTGCATGCGTCTTGCTAGAGGATTAGACCAGGGCCGGCTTTACATTTACCAGTTCACTCTCTCCTGTGAGGCCCTCCCTCCATCTCAGAGTTGGCCTGCTTCCACTTGATAACGGCTGTGTGTGAATATGCCACTGTCTAAACAGCCAGTTCTCTTCTGCAGAGAAACAATGGGCCGCCGGGCCTGCATGGCCCCCGGGGATTATCCCATTGTTAGTGCGTGCTGAATGAAAAACAGATGTAAGAGTCTCGCAGCTGCACTGAAAAGCCTCTTTCCAACCTGCTTTTGCATTTGGATTGTCTACACCCCTCCAAGGCTGGTGTTATCTGATTGCTAACTTCAACAGGCTGTGAAATTCAATAACTTAACGCAGTGTGAAAAATGAATGGGGGGGATCCTCTTTGTAACACACCAATCCCCCCCTCTCCAACCAAAGTTGACTTAACATCAGTTGGGGGGATTCAAATTAGGATACATACAGCAAGACAATCAACATTTAGAGCCTACTAGGGCTGTCCCGAATACAATTTTTTGGGTGACTAACAAAATACAAGGATATTTAGTTAACATCATACATGCGAGAAAAAGCAGCAACATGTAACATTAGAGAACTTGGAACAAGATAATGTTGCCTTTCACTGAAACAATCATCAATAGCCTACAGCTCTTATTAATTGTCAAAAAAATAAGTAAGAAAGTGGCCTTCACTGTTTTACAGAAGAACCAAACGTTTTTTCTGATCTGTAACTCACACTATCACTGAGGAGAATATGTGACGGCCCCAAAGTCGAGTTGGGAGCCAATCACAGCCCAAAGAAACAATGTTATCCAATCAGAATCTGCTGTTCTGTCCAGATTTTCTCCTAAAATATTTAGTATTCCCTTCCTCCACACTAACCTCTATTAGCCATAGGGATGAGAGCTTCTGTCTGCACAAACATCCCGGCTCAAGCGTTCAGCTGCGTTCCACTCTGCCTCCATATTTACAATTCAAATCAAGTTTATGTATATAGCCCAAAATCACAAATCCTATTTGTCTCAGAGGGCTATTTAATGAAGCCGTTTGATGTAGCTACCGTCAATTAGGACATGTTTCTCTTTGAGAGACTCTGTAAAGCAGAGGTGCCCAGTACGTCGACTGCGGTCGACCAATGCTGGTAGATCGCGAGTCATTCATAAAAAAAAAAATCCAGCTCCGTTAAAATAGACAAAACAGGTTTTGATCCCTCCTCCCTTGGCCTCCCTGCCACTTAATTCAGGAGTTTACTTGATTGAAAGAAAAAGCGACCTATCGCTTTCCAGTCTGTTAACCCAGAATGCAAAGCGATACAAAATCAGTCAAGTGCCGGGAAAACTCAAATTAAGTTAAAGAGACGAACAAGAGATAAACAACAAAATGAGTGCGGGACCGAGCAAAAAGCTAAAGGCATATGACAGCGACTTCCCTCCGAGTAAGTAGCGAGTTGAGAAAGAGAAAGGTCATGTATTATTGCTACACAAACATTATCTCTCAGTCTTAGTGTCGCCAACTCGTTTCTAACATGCAAAAAGACAAAGAAATGCGACTATGGTGTGTTTTCGACCTTTCCAATCCAGACAAGATCTATCTCTCCCCCATCTGTGTGCGAGGGGGCGGGGCAGTTTACACACACTCGGCTGCTACATGCATGCAACACACGGCGGGGATGGCGGAGAGAAGCGCTCCAAGGTGTGGTTAAATGTTACCCGTCTCGGTGTGGACAATGCTCATTGCCAATAGTGCAATAAGAGTTTAGCATGAAAGGGCGGTAACACGAGCAATTTTTCTAAACATTTAGCAAAAGTGCCCCACATTCAGACGGAGAAATGCACCGGGTTCGACTGTCTTTCTAGTAGCTCTGTAGCCCCATCCACGAGGAACGTTTCCACGTCAGGTGTTATGTATGCTAGCAGCAACACACAGAGTTAACTCCATTATACAAACATGGGTTAATGATTAGAGGTAACCGAGTTATTTATTTTGTTAAAGTTTCAGCTATTCTGTTTACAATTCTGTTATCAGATTATTTAATACGATTTGTTAAAACATTGTTGTTTCTTTTGATGTGAAATATTATTTATTTAATTTAAATAAAAAGCAATGTTAATTTTGTTCACAATTTGTTTAGTTAATTTAATAATATATGTATTTTTTAATCAAGTATTAATCTTTATTGTCTTCATTGTTAGTTTCCACATGCCTAAAACAACCTCAAGCTAAATCTAAAGGTTGATAAATAAGAGCGTTTGAGAAATTGTGCAAGTCATAATAGTCGATTAATCGATAGATGAATCGATCGTTTGTTGCAGCCCTATTGTAGTTATCCCATGTATAAATAAAACGTGTTATTCAGCAACCTTTGCCATTTGGGATTTTATTTTTGGTTGGTAGACCTCGGTGAGAGACTTTCGGGCGGCACCAAAGTTGTTCTGGAAAACTGTCCGACACCTCAGGAGGGGGAAGCAGGGAACCATCCACGCTGTGTACAGCAAGGATGGGACGTTGTTGACCTCAACTGATGGAGTGTTAGGGCGTTGGAAGGAGCACTTTGAGGAACTCCTGAACCCGACAACTCCGCCCTCTATGTTAGAGGCAGAGCTGGAGTATGACGGGGGATCGACACCAATCTCCCGGGGGGAGGTCACTGAGGTCGTCAAACAACTTCACAGTGGCAAAGCCCCGGGGGTGGATGAGATCCGCCCAGAAATGCTGAAGGCTCTGGGTGTTGAGGGACTGTCATGGTTGACACGTCTCATCAACGTTGCGTGGAAGTCGGAAACAGTACCGAAGGAGTGGCAGACCGGGGTGGTGGTTCCCCTTTTTAAAAAGGGGGATCAGAGGGTGTGTGCCAATTACAGAGGCATCACATTCCTCAGCCTCCCCGGGAAAGTTTACTCTAAGGTACTCGAAAGGAGGGTCAGGCCGATTGTCGAACCTCAGATTGAGGAGGAACAATGCGGATTCCGTCCTGGTCGTGGAACGACGGATCAGCTTTTTACTCTCGCAAGGATCCTGGAGGGGGCCTGGGAGTACGCTTATCCAGTCTCCATGTGTTTTGTAGACTTGGAGAAGGCGTATGACCGGGTTCCCAGGGAGTCACTGTGGGAGGTGCTGCGGGAGTATGGGGTGAGGGGGTCTCTACTCAGGGCCATCCAATCTCTGTACTCCCAAAGCGAGAGCTGTGTCCGGGTCCTCGGCAGTAAGTCGGACCCATTTCAGGTGAGGGTTTGGCCTCCGCCAGGGGCTGCGCTTTTGCACCAATCC
>NW_011334056.1:0-8810 GCF_000735185.1 Notothenia coriiceps
GGGGAGGAGGAGGAAGAATTGGGAGATTAACAGGATTAGGAGGGTTAGGAGGATTGGGTGCCATTGGAGGACTTGGTACTCTGGGTGGGCTTCATATTAAAGTAGAGCGCTACGGAGAGGGAGAAGATGCTCAGCTGCACAACTCACAAACTTCTTCAGAGGAGGAGGATGACGATGACGAAGAGGAGGAAGACGTCTTGCAAGATTGCGACAGCGCCAACGCCGGAAACAAGCTCCAGAAGAGGCGGAAAAGGAGGAAAGTGCAGAAATGGGATGGACCCCGAAGCAAGAGGCTCCGTCTCTCCTCGATGTCGCCTAGTCCCAACAATTTAGGAGATACTACACCACTTGTTGACCAATCCCAGACCTCCTCATCTGCTAACTCCTCCCACCTCCTCACCTCCGCCGGATCCCCAACAAGTGCATCGTCCTCAGTCCTGAAGATCAAGACGGAAATGGCCGAGCCGATCAACTTCGACAACGACAGCAGCATCTGGAACTTCCCGCCCAACAGAGAGATCTCTAGAAACGAGTCTCCGTACAGCATGACCTCCAAACCGCCTCCCCCCTCTTCCCATGAGAACTTCCCCTCACCCCAGGGGGGCATTCCTGAGTCCGTCCTCACCCCTCCTGGCAACGACGGAGGATCCGGGGGAGGAGGGAGGAAGCCTCCTTACAACGGGAACTCTGTACCGTCTTCATCTTCTTCCAGTCTAGCCCCTCCGTCCAGCGCCTCTTCCTCCGACCCCCTATCACCACCTCTCTCCGCTTCACCTCGGGATAAACAACAACATCAAGGCACTCCGACAACCTCTTCTTCCTCATCCTCTTCCTCCACCACCTCGTCCTCCTCGCTGCTGTACTCTGGTGATCTCGAGGCGTTACAGCGTCTACAAGCCGGTAACGTCGTGCTCCCGTTGGTCCACAGGGTCACGGGAACTCTTGCCTCGACGAGCACCACCTCTCCACGAGTTTACACCACCGGAACCATCCGGTACGCGCCCGCGGACGTGACCTTGGCCATGGCTCAAGGCAACCTCCTCCCAAATGCTGCCATGAACTTTGGCGATGGCTCCGGGTTTGGTTTGGACCCTAAAACGCCGATGGAGATGCTTTACCACCACGTTCACCGGCTCAATATGTCGGCAGCAGCGGCCGCCGGTGGTCCCTTTATCGGATCTCCGACATCCACGGTTGGAAACGGCGCTCTCGGAGGCCAGATGCCGACGGCAGCCAACGTTTTCACGACGGCGGAGGGACTTTTCTCAACTCTACCGTTCCCAGTGTACAGCAATGGGATCCACACCACACAGACAGCTCTGGAGAGGAAGGAGGATTAGTAAGAGGCGTTCGAGACCGCATTACTGTGTTTCTGGAATCAACAACTGTGACGAAGTTAAAGACTACTCACTCGTAACAAAAGAAAAAAAAGACTTGCGTTTTATCAGCACTGTGTTCCCGAGGGGAGGAAGGATGACAGATGTACTCTAGCACTTTGAATCTGAGCAACTGAGCTTGTGTAATAGACATGAATGACACTCAAACATGTCCCCCTTTTCTAACTCTCTCCTCTCTCTCTTTTTGCTCCTGTCTCTTGCGATCAGCAGCGTTTTTTGCTCTTGAACAAATGAACAAAGACTATTCTTCATTGTAAAGAATTTCTTTTTTTGCCTACAGAGAATTCATATTGCCTAAGGACTCCGCTGGAGCCTGACGGGGATCACTTTTATTATTTCTCTTGTTTCTGTTGCGTCTTTCTGAAGATGCTGATTGTGTGTATTTAAAGGAGGACGGTGCAGGGATTTGTAATGGACAGAAAAGTCTTTGTGGCGCTCCTCCCGATGTATCTTGATGTGATCAAGGCTTGAAAAGGACATTTTTTAAACGGAGAAGAGGGAGCTCAGAGATAATAATCTTTTGAAAAAAGGTTTTTGAGGACGTTTCTCGACTGAGGGAAAAGCTAAGAGAATTAACGCTGTTATTCTTTTCATTTCTTCCTTTTTTTTATAAAAATATACTAGCTCAGATTTAACTCACAAATCAAGCATTGTGAAGAAAAACTAAAAAAGCAATTTCAGCCGGGTAACGACCTGTGAATTATCGAATGTTACTACTTCCTCTTTTATCCCAGGAGTTTACCTACAGGTCTCGCACCAAACATAACCTCCTCTACATCTCCTTCATCTCACTCTGTCCTCCTCTCTCTTGTCCCGCTGTCTACCGGATCTTTCCGTCTACATTTCTTCCTGTCGATCTTCAGATTCATGGTGCTATCGAGCGTCAGTGACCCTGATCAGCTGGCTGATGTGGGAGCTGTAAACGAACCCACAGACTGATCGTGTGTTTAGTTTTGGAGGGGGAACAATCCTACTTTTATTTTCTCTTCTGACCTTCAGGAAAGTCAGAAACACAACAAGAACCTGAGAACCTCTAAATCCACAACATCATCTCCATGTTTCGTCCTTTGTTTGTCTTAGAACAAATGTGATTGGGCCATGAGGGGCAACCCCGCATGGCAACATGGAGGTGATTGGTTGAATTTAATTTGCTACACAGTGTTGTTTTTATTTTGTATGTATCTTCTAACTTAATCACTATTGGCACCATACTCTGCATGGCAACATGGAGGTGATTGGTTGAATTTAATTTGCTATAGTGTCATTTTTATTTTGTATATGTCTTCTAACTTAATCACTTTTAATTCTCAGTGAGACTGAGGCTAATATGCTAGTGGCGCTAACTTGAAAAATGAATGTTAAAAACCTCGACCGGATCCTGTTTGATCGCTGCTTAGTTTGATTTGTACTACTTTTTTTAGCTTTTTCCCTCCTCCTCCTCCTTCTTCCTTAAAACAGAATCACCTCCACAAGGTTTTCCTAAACAATCCACTCTCTTCCATCTCATTGCCGGACCCTGTGATAAAACGACACATATCAACAAGGAGATTGTATTAAAGATGTGCATTTTCAATCAAACTATCAAACAATCAATCCAATAACTACAAAAAAAGATATGGATTTTTAGAGGAAGAGAAAAGAAATCACATTCCTTTAAACGATGTTGTCTTTGTCGTTGTTCTTCTGTTCTGTGTTTCCTTCCCCCGTCTACGTTGCCAAAAAAAAAGAAATCTCACAGTGTTTTTTCAAAGCGCTTTGATTCTCCTTCATTTGTATTTTTTTTTCTTCTACTTTTTGGTAAAAAGAGAACAAAAGAAGATGATAAACAAGTAATAATTAAAACGGTAAAAAAAAAATACTGTCACGACATCCATCTTTTTAAAAGTCGACAGCCGTCTTTACCATCCTGTCATACCTTATTACCCAGTGTGATTCAGCCGTAAAACGTGTTACCGATGTGTTTAGTGTCACTGGCTGTCAAAAAGTCTCTCATGGCGACTTCTCTCTCTGTGTGTGTTGACTATATGCAGTATATACTGAGCTACTGTAGCTGTTTTTGTCCTTTGTCTTCTCTGTGCTCTATCTCTAGTGTGGGGGATGGGAAATGGGCGGGGCTTAGACAGAAAGGGGTGGAGTCTACGGGATGATTGACACCCCAAAAATGGCAACCCTCTTTGTCCCCCCGCCCCCTTCTATCTGCAGTCTTAGTGAAACCAGTGGAGGTTTGTGGAATTTCGTGTTTGGTGGCCTTTGCAAAAAAACAAAAAAAACTATTTGTAGAGTCCACCTTTTTTTCCGCTGCTTCCTTTTTGTCTTTGTAAAACCTCTTTTTGTTTTATGTTTTTTTTTAAAAGGTTTTCTAATCCTCTCTTTCTCTCTCTGCTATTGCTTTTTGCTGTTGTGTAGTCTTATACAAACCTCTTTATCTTGCTGTCCTTTCTCTCAGAGATGAAAAAGATTCTTTAACTAGCTCAAAGGTTTATGGAGCCATGTTATTTGCCGCTAAGGAATTCTGGGAATTGTAGTTTCCAGCTCTTGCATTACAAAGTATTAAATAACTAATACATATTTACATTATATAGAATACATTATGATGACAAAAAGGCCTAAAGTAGCATTTTGTAGATTTTAGTCCTGGAAAAAAACCCATAAAAGCCTCAGTTGTGAAGCATTTCCCAGAGTTCCTTGGGGCATCCTGTGTGCATTGGGTGTATTTCATTGGTTCCCACCAAACTTGTTGACTTCCTGCGCAAACTTCTCTCACGGGACAATAAGTGGTTCAAAGGGGGGGGAGCAAAAAAGAAAACTATTTCAGGACACGTGATACAAACCGATTTTAAAGATTTGTAAAGAAATGAAAAGAAGAAAAAAATATTTCGCACTATAAATCTATTTTTATAGGTGTTTTGGAAAACTGAACTGCATGTTTAGTAAGTTCGTCCGATGCGTTTCCTGTTAACGACCCCTCGTTTTTTGTTTTTTTTCGGTCTTATTTGTGTTTTTTAAGTCTGTCAAACGGGGACGTGTTGGAGGCCGGTCGGAAAAATTAAAGTCTGTCTCGTCAAAACAACGAAAGGCCTCCAACCCCCCCAACATTCACATCAGGAAAAACACGATCCGTATATCGTCTGTACTTTCTGTGAAGTCTTGTTACCGCGACTAACACGTCACAAAAAACACGTGTATGACATTTATTTTTCTCTTAAAAAGGGGGAATGTGATTGGTCCACTTGATCTGTCGGCTGATTGGTGGGTCGTTTGTCGTTGAATGTTAAATCCAGTCGTTTAAGGAGCCTTTTGTTTTTCGCGCTCCACTGGATTTTAGCGTTTTCTACTACTTTGGGCGGTTTTGCGTGAAAACAGGAGGGGGGGGGGCGAGTTGGGGGGCACATAACTCAGATGAAACCAGGAAATACACCCACATGTTACAAAAACCAAACAGCCGGTCCAAGCTGTTTCAATGTTTTTCTGTGTTTTATGTCGAAAAATGAAAACTTTGCTGGTGATTTTAAAAACGTTAAAAACCTTTATCACAGCTGCTGTCAAAAATACATAGTGTTTAAGAATTACAAATATTGAAAAATCACTTAATTTACCTGTGAAGAAACTGTGTCTGTGTTTTTAACTATTTCTTGTACAATTATACAGATTCTTTTATGAGGAACTTGGTGCCAAGTAGCTGAAATACGGGAGAGAGGGAATCTCTTATTATCAATGTTAACAGTGTTATACAATTCTAAATACAAACAAATTAAAATATTAAAAAAGAGAAAACTATGGTACATTTCTATTTGTTGTTTTGATTATTTTCTCCTCGCTGAAGAGGGGAAAGACACACGACTAACTGATGCTAACTTTGAGTGCCTGGCTTATCTTTTGTTGTTATTATTATTGTTTTTGTAAGACATCGTTATGAGTTCATTTATCATGAATAATGCTGCAAATCGAAAATGTACATACTTCATTTTTATAGCAGTTGTTCTTTTATAAGTTGACTAGGTTCCCATCCGTTCTGAGGAACGTCACACACATGGTCGTCTTTCTGTAACCCGGTTTGACCATCTTACAGGTGCCATATTCATAATAAAACTTTCTCTCGAATTTGTTACCAGATTGCATCCTTTCTTCTGTTTCACACCTTCAGCCGTCCGACACTACGAATCTCAATGAGCTGCTTTCTTTCTCTTCTTTATATCGCATGTGGTTTTAGTTCCTCTTTTTAGTTTGAAGGCAGCCTGCTTGTGTTCTGTTTCCCTAATTAGAACATGATGCTGCATCTTGTAACATTACATTTAAGCAATAGCTCACGACAGGCCGTGGTATATGCTCATTATATCACAGCTAAGGGGCGTGGTTCGGCCCGACGCGAAGCGGAGGCAGTTTGCTTTTCAACCCAACGGTATACTGTTTTTCTCAGACGCGGAGGGATACTGACTTGTTGTGAAAAGTAACTTACAATTCTACCCGTGGTATACGCTCAGTATATCACGGCTAAGAACCAATCAGATTGCTTGATTTGACTTGTCCGTTTTATAATACATGTTAGACGCTTTGATCCAATGCGACATACATACTCAATACTGTGGGCAATTTGGGGTGAAGTGTCTCAGGGACACAACGACATGCTGACTGCAGTGGGGTTTGAACCTATGCTCCCCTCACCAATGCACTAGTCCACTGCGCCACAGCCTCCTTAAACCTCCCTAAAAAAATCAACTGCTGTATATGAAGGTTGAAAGGAAGGAGGAAATTCATGTTTTATGCAGCAACCCTTAAAATAATGGTGTCCAACAGGTGCAAACGAGCTACAACGGCCCAAAACATTTATATTAAAACAATATATAGAAACACCAATGTGCCAAAACACGTGCAATTAAAGAAACGTATTCACAAAACACATAACATTCACCAACTCGAAGAAAAATGTGCAGCGTTTACTAAAAGCTGCATAAACGAAATGCTGAAAAAAACTCAGAACACAACGGAAAACATGAAAAAGTGAGGCACACAGATGGGAGACCAGGGGACACTAAAGAGTGACGCACACAGCTGGGAGACCAGGGGACACTAAAGAGTGACGCACACAGCTGGGAGACCAGGGGACACTAAAGAGTGACGCACACAGCTGGGAGACCAGGGGACACTAAAGAGTGNTTTTTGAAGCATTTTATAATTCCAGCATTTTGTTTATGGAGCGCTTGAAGTTGGTGAAGATAAGTCTTTATTTCCATGGGTTTCGTTTCTGAAGCTGCAGAGCGCCTGTCGGCCACCGTAGAGCGCTTGATGATGTTGGCCATCACGCTCTTCTTTAATGTAAACATTCCTTAATGATTTAATTTTCTGAGGAAATTTAAAAAGTGTAAAAAATGTAAAGTAGACCAAATCAAGTAGTTAGTCTGCACTGTGGTCTCCCAGCTGTGTGCGTCACTCTTTAGTGAAGCTGCAGAGCGCCTGTCGGCCACCGTAGACTGATCTCAGAACGTGTGGATTTTCAAACAAAGAGACATAAGAAAGTATCTCCATGCATCTTTTCCCTTTCTCTCCGTCTCCTCGACCTTCCTCTCAGCGTTCAGTATGACAGATCAGAGAGACGCTGAGGAGGGAAGGAGGCCCCGAGGCGTTTTTAAAAAAAGAAGCTCCTGTCCACCTCCAGCAGCCAATCGGGTGTGTGCATCCGCAGCAGAGAGGTGGAGGTGGATTCATCACCTGATGTGTCACTGGACATTTGGGGGTCTCTTTACATCTGGAGAAATGAATGCTGTCATCATCTCACTTTATTAGCCACCACCATGTTCTTGAAGGTGCGTTCAGTCTTTCTAACTGTCTCACATTTCACAGGTGGAGATGCATTAAGTGTTTTTCCCTTATATGTGTTTATCATCTTCTGAAAATCGAGTTTGCACATCACTTTTTAAACTGATTAAAGCCTTAACCCTAAGATGAGAGTTACTTAAGAACCTACTACTTATTTTAAAGGTGGGGTAGGCAATTTTGGAGAAACCAGCTCTAGTGCGCTAGGATTTGAAAATACACAACCGGAAAAATCTGCCCCTTTCTTCCAGAGCCCCTCCTCCAACACACACGAACGCGCACATGACCAATGAGGGCACAAGATTAGTTTGTGCACAGATGGAAGGCTGACAGGCAGGTAGGCCATCCAGTTATTTTAGCCGACCGGCTCAGATGATTGGTCGTGCTTTTTACAGTACTACGGCTTCCACAGATTATATGTTTTATGGATTTGTTGTCAAAGCACTTCAGATATTCATTGCTATCGGGATGTTAAGAGCATTCCATGGAATATAACAACAAGTGTATCTCGAGCCGGTTTCTCAAACTTACCTACCTCACCTTTAACTTGATTTGTTTTGTAATCATCGATTTCCTTGACATTTGTTCCAACTTCTTCTTCCAACCACGACTAAACTTCCCTGCAGATGTTCAAATGACATTCCCCTGACTGTGGATAAAGTCTCAACTGTACCAACATAACCTCATACTTAAAAATATTCACAACTAAAAAGTGCAAAACACATCAGTGAAGCATCAGTGGAGGCCCAGCCCAAACTGGCTTTCAAGGCAGATTAACAATGTTTATGAACATCATTGTATGAAACTCACTGATTAAAGGAACCATGACTAGTATATTCTGTATTCTTTATTTGACATCCATCCAAAAAATGAGGCGTAGGTGGAATGAATGCAAATGAAGATGTCTAGCTGGAGAGACGACTCGATTTAGAAACTTCTGTAGAGCCTAAATGTAATATTACCGTAAGAGATAATGTCAATAGGCAAAATAGAGTTGATTTAATGTGAATTGTTCTGGGCAAAATCATCGAAAAATGTAGAGGAAAGACAAAATACTTGGTTGCTTAAGACCTCCTCGTCCATGAAAGCAGACACAGAAATGTCAGAGAGTGTTTTTTGTCGTCTCTAATCAACACATATACAGATCATAGTTTCTGCGTTGACTAAAATGACTCACCCACACACACAATCAGCTGACACGTAGCCTCACTGATGAGGGGGTTTCAAATGTCATTCAGTCTGATTATAAGGCTTCGTTCTCCTCAAAAAGCCTCTATCTGTATATTTATCCACCTCTCCTTGTCTCTTCCACTTTTATGACCTCCCTCCCTCCCCCTTTTCTCTCTCCTCATGCAGTAATAAGAGCGGAGAGGTCAGTCCGTCGACCCTCTGAGGCCGACCAGCCAACTTTAAATATTTCACACTATTTTAAATGAGCGCACATGAATCATAGATCACAGGCGCTGGGCTGGTGTGTGTGTGCGTCAGCGTATGTGTGTGTGTGTGTGTGTGCGTCAGCGTGTGTGTGTGTGTGTGTCAGCGTGAGTGTGTGTGTGTGTGTGTTAGGTGCTCCTTCCTGAAGCTCCTTCTAATAACCTCTGG
>NW_011334057.1:0-2227 GCF_000735185.1 Notothenia coriiceps
GTTACACTGGCCATAAAGTGTAGCAATAGCATATTTAGGAATATAGTACATTTCAGAGATTCAAATCTCTGAAATGTACTATATTCCTAAATATGCTATTGCTACACTTTATGGCCAGTGTAACNTTCGCCACCAGGTACTTTATTTAAGTCCAATGTTAAAGGTCCCAATTTCATGGCCATTTCCACTGATCATAATTCCATTGTTGAGGTCTACTAGAATAGATTTATATTGTGCAATTTTCCAAATCACTTTGGTTTCTCATACGGCATCTCTGTAAACTACGTGTATTCACTGAATTTCACTCTCTGCCTTTAACGGCTCGTTGTAGCTCCAATAGCTCCAGCCCCCACCCTCCCTGTGAGCACAGTGTGCTCTGATTGGTCGGGACGTTGTGAATCGCGCTGAGCTCCGTGGAGGTGTGGTTTCCTTGTTTAGTGATACACAGCGAAACTCATCCTGAGCACACACAAAGTCACAGCCGAAGTAAAAATAATAAGTGTGGCTTGATATTGAGTAAGAAAAAGGTTGATAAACGCTGTGAGAATGGGTCTAAAGAGAGAATTTCGCCGCGATCCCAACTGTCTGTTATCAGCCTGCAGCCAGGGAGGAGAAATCAGCAGAGCTGCCTCCACTGAGTGTGTGTGTGAGGAAGCCCGTGGATTGGTCAATTTGGACCAATCAGCGGGGGCTTAACGTAACGGCTCCGCGGACGTAACGTAACGGCCCCACGGATTGGTCCATTTGGTTCCGGGTAACGCATGACATCATGCAGTACCCGGAAGAATCAATGGACAGTGACGTATCTCCAACGAGGCGTTTTGGGGAGGTATTTTCTGTGTTAGAGTTTTACTCGCTACAGGGTGTACTTTGAGGGTTTTGACTCTGCAGACCGTTCACATGCAGAAAAACCTTCATAACACACAAGGGGACGGGTAATAACTGGAAAAGCATGACATGGGACCTTTAATGTGAGCCTGTGATACTTTGTTAATAAAGATTTGGATGAGAGGAAATGTATGACTTTGCTAGTTAACTGTTAATATCTCTGTGTATATTTTCCCTTTTCTTCCCGTCATCTTCTCTATCCCTCCTGTTTCATTTGGTCCCCATCTTTTCTCTATTCCTTCATTATCTCATCCTCTTGCTATCCTCCTCTCTCCCTCCACTTCAGTATGGAGCTTTTATCTTTGCTTCATGACCTTCATCTCTCCTCCTCCTCCTCCTCCTCCTCCTCCTCCTCCTCCTCCTCCTCCTTGGATAAGCCCCTCCCCTCTCCCTACCTTCCTCCTATCACAGAGCTCCTGTCCCAGCTGCAGGAGAAGCTGATTGGTGCCTCCTCAGACTCTGAAACAAGCGCCCTGATTGGTCATGTGGAACAGCTCTTAAAAATAGCAGATCCAAATTGGCTGTTCACAGCCAATCAAGATGATGGGTGGGCGGAGCTTCAGGAGGCTTACAGCAATCTGGTCAGCGCTCTGATTGACTGTGCTTCTCTGCCGCTCTGTGAAGACGACTGCAGCTCATTGCTTGCCGCAGCCTATCAGAGCGTCCCAAATCTTGCTCAAGCAGTATGCTCTGCCCTCACAGCGCTGCTAGGAACTCTGGGTAATGGAGGCAGTCGGACTGGTCTGCTGCTGGTTGTAGCTCCACATTTGTGCGTGTTAGCTGTCACTCATTTCCAGGTGAGTCCACGGATTTGCAACTGTCTGTCATATAAGTAGGTCTCCAGTAGGCTGTACGATGAGTCCAGTCTGACAAAGCCAGAGTTTCTGTACCTTAGCTAGCTTAACAAAACCATGATCAAATATAATGTGTACCTTAAACGTGGTTATTGCATTGCACCTTCGCACAAAAGGGGGCTTTGGCACATAGTTTTACTTGTTTCAATGCGGATGGCTGATGCTGTAAAGAAGGCATGACAAGAATAATAATAATAATAATACATAATAATTAGGGCCGGGACTCGATTAAAAAAATTAATCTAATTAATTACAGGCTTTGTAATTAATTAATCGCAATTAATCGCATTTTTAATCACATAGAAATATTTGACCTGAGAACAGTGAGAAGCAATTTTTTTCACATGGATTTTAGTATACCATTGAATAATGACTGAATACATAAGCTTAAGCAACAAAACATTGTTTATTTTTTTCAAGGTGGTACACTGGCCATAAAGTGTAGCAATAGCATATTTAGGAATATAGTACATTTCAGAGATTCA
>NW_011334057.1:2309-2528 GCF_000735185.1 Notothenia coriiceps
TGCTATTGCTACACTTTATGGCCAGTGTACCACCTTGAAAAAAATAAACAATGTTTTGTTGCTTAAGCTTATGTATTCAGTCATTATTCAATGGTATACTAAAATCCATGTGAAAAAAATTGCTTCTCACTGTTCTCAGGTCAAATATTTCTATGTGATTAAAAATGCGATTAATTGCGATTAATTAATTACAAAGCCTGTAATTAATTAGATTAATTT
>NW_011334057.1:3787-4479 GCF_000735185.1 Notothenia coriiceps
TTCGCCACCAGGTACTTTATTTAAGTCCAATGTTAAAGGTCCCAATTTCATGGCCATTTCCACTGATCATAATTCCATTGTTGAGGTCTACTAGAATAGATTTATATTGTGCAATTTTCCAAATCACTTTGGTTTCTCATACAGCATCTCTGTAAACTACGTGTATTCACTGAATTTCACTCTCTGCCTTTAACGGCTCGTTGTAGCTCCAATAGCTCCAGCCCCCACCCTCCCTGTGAGCACAGTGTGCTCTGATTGGTCGGGACGTTGTGAATCGCGCTGAGCTCCGTGGAGGTGTGGTTTCCTTGTTTAGTGATATACAGCGAAACACAGCCAAACTCACCCTGAGCACACACAAAGTCACAGCCGAAGTAAAAATAATAAGTGTGGCTTGATATTGAGTAAGAAAAAGGTTGATAAACGCTGTGAGAATGGGTCTGCAGAGAGAATTTCGCCGCGATCCCAACTGTCTGTTATCAGCCTGCAGCCAGGGAGGAGAGATCAGCAGAGCTGCTTGCACTGAGTGTGTGTGTGAGGAAGTCAGTGGATTGGTCAATTTGGACCAATCAGCGGGGGCTTAACGTAACGGCTCCGCGGACGTAACGTAACGGCTCCACGGATTGGTCCATTTGGTTCCGGGTACGCATGACATCATGCAGTACCCGGAAGAATCAATGGACAGTGACGTTTCT
>NW_011334058.1:0-1882 GCF_000735185.1 Notothenia coriiceps
TAATACAGTTAACAAGTGGAGGACAGAGGAGGCTCTTAAAGAAGAAGTTACAGGTCTGTGAGAGCCAGAAATCTTGTTTGTTTGTAAGTGACCAAATACTTATTTTACAGAGGAATTTACCAATTAATTCATTAAAAATCCTACAATGTGATTTCCTGGATTCTTTCACCCCATTCTGTCTTTCATAGTTGAAGTGTACCTAGGATGAAAATTACAGGCCTCTCATCTTTTTAAGTGGGAGAACTTGCACAATTGGTGGCTGACTAAATACTTTTTTGCCCCACTGTACCTTCAGCCTGGTGGCCTCCATCAGAGCAGTATTAAACTGAGCATTGTCTGTAATATGGCAGCGTGTCTAACACACAGTATCTCCCTTCATTAGGATGCTCCCACAGCAGGAGCAGGGAAACACATTGTCTTCGGCTCTGATGATGATGAGGAGGCTGACAGTGATGATGAGCAGCAGACAACTTCAGAGATCAAAACGCCAAAGAAGACGCTGTTCCAGGACAGCCAATCAGAGAACGAGGCACCAGGTCATAAGAACCCCTCAACAAAAGAAAAGGTGAGAGAAAAGTTACTGATGTTATTAATGTTCAGATTCTGCCCATGAATTTATGTAACATTCTGTATTTATTCATTATCAAAAACAACATTCAATCAGGAATACTCAGAATATATATATTATGGGTCATAGTGTCGAGTGACAATCATTTAGATGTTCCAATAATATCAATTCTGAATGCCTGAAACAGTTTTAACCCTAATAATCAAAAATGTAAGAAATAAGAATGATTGTTGAAGTTTTCTACGGTCACCTTGCTGTTCTATGATACTAGCCAATAATAGAAAGGTAATTGTTGTCATGTTATGGCCTTGTTAAATGTACCCTGTAACAATAACCTAAAATGTCATGTCCTTAAGGCTCTAATTTTTCCACATTTTTACTGAATATTGATATTTGTTATATATTTTAAATGTGTAAGTAATTGTAAATATTCCAGCATCTCGACAACACTAATGGCAACCTTTTGAAGAAACACATCTGAAATCAACTGCTTAATCATCTGTTTTTGAACTGTGTGTCGTGGTGTGTCAGAAGCTGTCGGGAACTCATCTGTTTGGCGGCAGTGAGGAAGAGGAGGATGCTGATGAAGAGGAGGATGGCAGCAGGTTTGACATCAGGCCTGAGTTTGAAGGTCGAGCAGGACACAAGGTGAAAAAAGGAGTTCACACATATATCTGTTTTCATTATATTCAAGTCCTATATATTAATACAAATGACATCAATGGCAAATCAATAGTGTGTGTGTGTGTGTGTGTGTGTGTGTGTGTGTGTGTGTGTGTGTGTGTGTGTGTGTGTGTGTGTGTGTGTGTGTGTGTGTGTGTGTGTGTGTGTGTGTGTGTGTGTGTGTGTGTGTGTGTCCAGCTGATGGAGCTGCAGTCTCGCTTCGGGAAAGACGAGCGCTTCAAGATGGACTCTCGCTTCCTGGAGCAGAATGAGGACAAAGAGGAGGTGTCAGGTGAGGCTGAGGGGCTCTTTGGGTACAGCTTGGAACTAGACCTTTCTGCAGAGGTCTGGGCTGAAGTCGATTATTCCATTTAGCTTAGGAACCTTCCTAACGGAGTGAAATGACCCGGAAGTCCCTCACTGGCAGCCATGATAAGTGCCGTTCGAATTCTCTAGATCAGGGGTGCCCACACTTTTTCAGCTTGGGAGCTACTTTTAAAATGAACACGCACAAGTGATCTACCTACAGGGCCGCCCTTGCCCAATCTGTGTATAATAGTGCGCCGCATTTGTGCTTCAGATGAGGAAGTGAGGCCCCCTCATAACTGCATGAACCCGTATAGCACAATACAACTCAGACTGGCTTACCTG
>NW_011334059.1:0-1791 GCF_000735185.1 Notothenia coriiceps
TTTGAGAACCACTGATCTAGAGAATTCGAACGGCACTTATCATGGCTGCCACTGAGGGACTTCCGGGTCATTTCACTCCGTTAAAGCTAAATGGACTATTCGACTGCAGCCTAGGAAAAGAGACTGCAGTGCTTTGAGAATCAAATGCACTTACACTATACGACGTGTTTATGATGTCATTAATGTGGGGAAACTACAGTTTTTTACTACATGGAGGTTTAATAAAAACGAGAGACTGCTGTAAACTCATCTGGAGACTCCACCGTGCTCTGACGCTGTTGCTTTATGCTTTATGAACGTGGACAACAGAGAAACATATTCTTCATGACGAAGGTTGGAATTGAAGTCACTCCGGTCCACACGTATTAATCCAGGAAAGGTGTAGTGTGTCCTTTATTAACCAGGCATAAACTCTATACATTAGAATCAAATATAAATACAAATATCTTTCTTGTAGCGGAAACATATCTGTGGGAAAATATGATACAAATCTTTGTTGGTTACAGTAAATAATGAGAGCACGTACTCAGTGTTAGAGGAAAACTCTTTTATTCTTAAATATAATCTCAATAAATATTTACACCCCAACAGACGGATAGTTCTCACACTGTTTGTACATTCAGATTAAATGAATGAGTGGACATGAGATGTGTGATGGTGGAACTGGTTTTGGTTTGAGGCATTTTGTATTTCCTTCATTCGTTTTCTTCTTGAAGCAACGGCTGTGGAAGAAAAAAGATAAGGATTATAAAATACACGATTCAAATAATATCTCTTTATAGGAAATGGGAATTGCAGGTGCATACTGGGGCAGAGCGGCCATGTTTGAAGGATAAAGTCTGAATATCAGCCTTCGTTGGTTATCTGTCAGCTGTTTTGCATCAGAAATATAAATAAAGTATGCATATCAAAATAATGTCTATGCAGAGGGAAGCTCTTTGCAGAAACAGCTGTTTTATTTTTCTGAATAGGTGACATTTGTTCTCATGAATTAAGAGAAGAATGAACAGATTACTGTAAATGATGATGGCGCCCTCTGCTGTTGGATTTGGCGCTTACACATATTGGTCATTTCAACATATTAATAATAACGGGGGGACCTTCAGATCTACGGGTTTAATGACAAACATACAGTAATCCAAACAGAGGTAAGATAGCTAATTTTATGCTAACTAAATGCTCTCAAAACGTTGGCATAATTAATCTCCTGTTTATAAATATTGCGCTATTTAATGTTTAACTATGACTTCAAATATGTCAGTAAATACCTGTTGACTTTATAAACGGCGGTCGCTAACAAGTGTCTAAAAGAGACGTATAAACATCATCACGCTCAATCTTAGCCTCCTTTAGCTTAGCGGTGGTGAAGTCATGTGACTGTGCTGTAGTTCCTTTATAGCCCAACATTAGCCTCCTTTAGCTTAGCGGTGGTGACGTGAAGTCATGTGACCGTGCTGTAGTTCCTTTATAGCCCAACATTAGCCACCTTTAGCTTAGCGGTGGTAACGTGAAGTCATGTGACCGTGCTGTAGTTCCTTTATAGCCCAACATTAGCCACCTTTAGCTTAGCAGTGGAGACGTGAAGTCATGTGACCGTGCTGTAGTTCCTTTATAGCCCAACATTAGCCACCTTTAGCTTAGCGGTGGTGACGTGAAGTCATGTGACCGTGCTGTAGTTCCTTTATAGCCCAACATTAGCCACCTTTAGCTTAGCGGTGGTGACGTGAAGTCATGTGACCGTGCTGTAGTTCCTTTATAGCCCAATGTTAGCCACCTTTAGCTTAGCCGTGG
>NW_011334060.1:0-2201 GCF_000735185.1 Notothenia coriiceps
TGTACTGTGCAATCGCGCCAATAAAGTGCAAACTGTTCACCACTAAAGTGCTGAGTGACATTATTTCCGTGCACAGGGAAGTTGTCGTCAATATAGGCCTATACAGTACAATGATTATATAAACATGTTAACGAGAGCTCTAGTAACGGTGTCTCGTTGTTACAAGGGTATTGAAAGTTACTGTGTTAACAATGCTGAATGGCTCCTTTCTTTGCAACCAATTTAGTTGTGTTTGACAGAAAAACAGCTCACCATTATTGTGAGAAAGTGTTTTTAGAGTTTTCTTAAAATATAGAATGGACTGGCAGATCAGAAGGGTTTTGAGATATTCTTTTGGAAGTGGTGACTCATTTTATTATGAAACTGGGTTGCGATGAAATACCTTAGACCTGGAATGAAAGATATATCTTTTAGAGACACACTTAAAGTCTGCTGGGGTTGAAAGTTTGATGATTGTATTCCTTTAAATTTTATAGTGGTAGCTTATTTGTCTTTGAAAGTCAAAATATAAATTGGCACAAAATGGAGACATTCAGGTAAAGCACACATAGCTCAAAATAGCATTCATGCAGAATACTTGAATATAATGTTCTGAGTCAAAAGAGTCCAATACAATACTCTCTCTAAGTAGCTGCCACAATGCATCCAAATTTAAACCGACTGTGACATATAATGCTGGGCTTTGCTGTCACCGCTGTATTACACTTTATTTTCTCACAACTGAGGCACGTGGAGACACATTTTTCATCTCACTGAGCAACATAAATTCAACTCAGTCCTCATCTAAATGACCAAAAAAGTAATTTATTGCTGCGGTTTCTCCTGAGTTCCCTGCAGGGGATCGGATATGACAAGAAAATGAAAGCTCTGACGGCGTGTCTGAGCTTATTTGCAGTGTTGTAGTGCATCTTATGATGAAAAAAACAAACCTGGAGAGGGCCTAAATTGAGAGAAAAGTAATTCATTTTGCTTTTCTAGTTGATGAACCATCATATTTCATCAAGGTCATCGAGTCCAGGCTGATGAAATTGATCTGAAGGCAATAACATTTTAGCTTCTGAGAATAAACAAGTCACTCAAAATCATCTACTACAATTAAAGTCTGTCAGGAAATGAGGGAAAGAACGTCAACACCAGCATACTGTAATAATACAAATGATATCGTCATTGTTGAAGCATATTAGTGAGAGTTGTGTTTAAACTTTGTTACTTAGGAGTTCACCTATTGCATTTAAATCAGTTATGCTACACAGATTTAGAGAATGGGTCAACTTTGCATAATAAGTAACCAGGGTGGAAGTTCTTAAATATCAAGCAAATAAAAATAGTTTCTCACAGTAAATGAGTCATGATGCTTTCACGGATCACTGATCTACTGCACTCTTGTTGAATTAAAAACAAAAGCCAACAAAACAGCATTAGAGTTATTAAACAGCTATAAAACATTTTCATAGGCCTGAACCTCTTAAAGCAACACAAGCTAATATAAGCTTGTTTTTCTCATACATTATCTCTGTATAGTGTGTATTCTCTCTCTGTCCTACACGCCTTGTTGGAGCTCCTGCCCCCCCCCTCCCTATGAGCCCACTGCGCTCTGATTGGTCAGCTCGCCCACTCTGTTCTGATTAGTCCACCACCGTTACAGCAGAACATCAGTGATTATGTGTTACAAGGGCGTTAGCAACCAGAAAATTACACCAGTAATGACAAAAAGATGAGAATGCTGCGTCGGGTCTGGGTGCCGTGTTGGCGGGACGTTGCGGGGCNACACCAGTAATGAAAAACAGATGAGAATGCTGCGTGAGGTCTGGGTGCCGTGTTGGCTGGACGTTGCGGGCCTCGCTGCTCCGCCCGTTGAGGATCGAGGAGACACCGTGGAGTCTCCCTCAGCTCCGCGGTGTCCTCTGGCACGGCACTTGGTCTATATCCAGCATCCAGGGAAACACAGCGGGAAATCCCCCTCACACCGTCCGCTCCGGGGGCCTCTCGGGACTCGTGAGCTCCGTAATGTCCCGCTAACCTGACACAAATTATGCATACAAATCCGGAAATAAAGAGGACTATATGGCTGCAAAATACAAACTTAGATCTGGAATAAGAAAATCCAAATTCAATTATGCTTCAAAAATAGAACGGGACATTTCAAACAATAACACTAGGGCAGTTTGGAAAAAACTTCAGGTCCTCACCAACTACAAAAC
>NW_011334060.1:2246-14405 GCF_000735185.1 Notothenia coriiceps
TTCCTTGGGTCGGTGCCGCCAGTCTGTGCCAACAGGGTGTGCACAGAAAAGACAGACTAACAGCGGTTCAAAATATTGTAATAGTAATAGTTTCTTAGCTCCATCTGCTCGACGTATTTGTAAGTATTTCCTGCAATATTGCGTTACATTTGGGGGAACGCTTGTGTAATACACAAAACAACTCACAACTAGCTGCGTTTCGCCAGGAACATACAATCAAAAAAAACACCAGGATCATTAACTAGTCAAACAGGTTTTATAATACAGTACATTTCAGTGCTACTCAACTGGCTTTCAATAAGCCAGTGCTGTCTTATAGGCCCGTTTGGTTGGTACTTTTCTGTTATTAAATTCTTAATCACTCGAGGTAGCAGGTTCCAATACATGGTTATACACTCAAACTATTACACATTAGACAGGCAGGGCCAGTTAAATAGAATACAATAACTACATTCAGGATCGACGCGGACATGTGTCCCAAATATAGTCTCAAGTACTAGCTCGAACACACATTAACCTACTCAGATAAATTCACACCGCAACCAATACTGGAACAGCAAGTTCAAGAAAAGTGAGTTAACCCGTCCAATCCCGGTAGTTTCCCCCACGAACAGAATGGGGACAGATGCGGGTTGATTCCTAAGTTGAACCAAGGAAAGGGGAAGAACACAGAAGAAGGCTTGTGGCCGACCTGTAGGTCCTCCATGATAAAAGTTGATAAAGAAGATAGAGTGGAGGGGATGACCACTATATAGCGAAATTTAGGCCTCAAGCTCTGATCATTATGAAGCCGACAGCTTTGTGAAGAAACTGGGTAGCCTACACGGCAGCGAAACCCGGAATTTTTTTTGCCCTTCACAAACTTAAGGGAAGAGAGAGATCCGGTAAATAAATTGAGGAAGTATATGGCTGCAACAACTCACACACTTGTCAGGAAGGAGTATGGAATAAGAGTATCCAAAATTCCAATTATGCATTCAAACCAGACCATGGGTACATTTCAAACAAAAAGACGACTAGGCAGTTTCAACAACTTCAGGACCTTCACCAATGCTACAAAAACACAACGCACCTGAGAGAGCAGCTTCCCGGACAAACTGAACGCCTTCTACAAGCAGGTTTGATCATACACCCAACACCTTACGGGCCGCCATCTTGTTCCTGGACTTCAAGCTCCGCCTTCAACACCATCCAACCCGCGGAAAAAAACTCTTCAATATAACTATAGCGACATTAACACTGGACCCCCTGCCGTCCTGTCACTGGATCCACAAGCTTCCTCTGGAAAAGACCAACGACGGGTGTCCAATAAACAACTCCACATCTCCTCCCCTCAGTTACAGGAGCATCCACAAGGATGTGTCCTATCCCCCTGGTTATTTTCTCACTATACACAAACCCAACTCACATCTCAGCACCCCACAGTCAACTATAATATGCAGGATGACACAACAATAACAGGACATCATCACATATGATAATAAACACAACAATACCTCACTCAAGATCCATCAAGGCAGTCCACCTTTGGTGCCCTCAGAAAACAACCGTCCTACTTAACAGAGCAAAACCAAAAGAAATAATCAGTGACTTCAGGGGAAAGCCACAGCCCAAATCACCTCTATCTTATCTCCGGGCAAACTCACTTCCAACCACAGACTCACTCAAATGTTTTGGCACTCACATAAAGCAATAACCTGAAATGGAAGACCAACACAGACCACATCTACAAAAACCAAACCAAAGGCTATTCTTTTCTGCGGCAGCTCAAGAAATACAGAGTGAGAGGAAACATCTCATATCCGGTTCTACACAGCCATCATCCAAAGGCATCCTCACATCATCCATCACAGTCTGGTACAGCAGTTCAGACACTCACTCTCAGAAGTAAACTTCAAACAGTAACATTCAATAAAGCATCAAAAATCACCTGCCAGTTCCCTTCCATCACTCAAATCACTTCACCACCAACAAACACTGTCACAAGGGCAAAGAAAAATCATGTGTCTGACCTCTCCCACCGGAGCTTCACCATGTCTTCCAACTTCTGCCCTCAGGTCCACTGTCCACAAGAACCACCCGCTTCAAAAACAGCTTCTTCCCCTTTGCAATACAGACACTAAATGGACTCTAAATAACCCCAATGAACAATCACAATCCACCACACCTTGAACTCTATGCATATACTGTATGTCATGATGTACGTATGTCTTTGGCCTGTGCTGTGTGTTGTACTTTTTATTCTCTGTTTATTGTATGTTGAATTGTATGGAACAAACTGTAATAATCTGCACTGAACACGAATTCCACCAGCCTGGCTGTGTGGTCATTAAAGATTATAATCTAATCTAATCTATTAAGAATTCTCCGTCACAGAAAAGTCTGTGCGTTTAATCCTATTTTGACTGACAGCTTAATATTTACGTGTAACTATTTATTCTCAAAGTCATTGCTTGCTATTGGAATCCAGGATGTTATATGAAGCATTGGCCATGTCTCCAAATGTCTCTATCCTGTGTAAAAAGGGAAGAAGAAAGACATGTCAAAGTGATTTGTGTCTGTTTGAACGTCCCCAGAGAGTAGAACTGTACAGTTGTAAAGCCTGTAAAACACCTCCCAGCTAGAGAGATCTGTCTCCAGAGGATACACATGCAAAAACCCTGTCAGCATGCAGGCTAGAAGAAAGCAAACGCCAACCTTACTTTAAAACTTCTTTTTTTACGAGAGTGGCTCAACGCATTAAGAACAAAAGAAAGTGCTGACGAAGGTGAAGCGCTGAAATGTGTTTGCTCCTGTCTTGTGCTGTGCATTAAAACGCATGAAAATTTATGAGTGAGATGCAGACATTTATTCCGCGTTCTTTTCTCCACTCCAATGTTAGTGCGGGCTCACTGGATGTATTCTTGTTGAAAGCATGAAGCATGAAACTAATATGCAGTATGTTTCCTCTTGTGTTTGAGCACTCGTGATGCAAATCGGTAGTAATGATACACAGTCAGGACCTTTATCTGAAATGAGTGTGTTTTCAAAGTCATATTTCAAACAATGTTTTTACATTTCATTGCAAGAATAGCACTTCTGTGACCAATTACATTGTGGTGTTACAGTTTAGAGTACATATATAATGTATGATTGTGCTGTGATATGGCCTATTGGGGCACTTAAATGGATTTTAGTCATTATGGTATCAGTTGAAAACATGCTTTTTTGTTTTAAATAACAAGTCATAGTGTATACTATGAAAAACATCTCTTAGATAAAATATAGTGTGAAAACTGTATATATTTTCCACTAACATAAAATATGTAGACTTTAATTGTTTCCCTTGTGTTCTTTTATTTCACATTTGGGTTCAACTAATGATAGAGTGAGGGGAAAACTTTTGCAGATGTGAGGCGACAGTGTTTGCTTGGGTTATAGGTACATATAATGCTCATATTCAGGTTCATATCTGTATTTTGTGCTTCTTCTGTGACATGTTTACATGCTGTAATGTTCGAAAAGTGCTGTATTTGTCTCATACTGCTTGTGCTTTGGCACCTCTTTTCACCCTCTGTCTGAAACCAGAGCCCAGTCTGCACTGATTGGTTAGCTGGCGGCTATGTGGTGATTGCTTAACTGTCTAAAGATATCCCGATCCTTAGCCTATAGGTTAAATGCAGACCTGTATAGGTTATAGGTCATATAATGTGTTGGGCTGTTTGCCAATACATGCAACATAGTGAAGTCACTATGTTAAGGAAGGGAAATTAAATCCAATCAAGGTGTTTCAGGCAGGGGGGGAGTGTGTTGAAGAGAAACTCCCTCTGGAGGGAACTTTGGGAAGTTAGCCATTGCAGACCATTTACATGCATACAAAACCTTTATAACACACGACAAGAAAGGGAAAACACCTAAAAGCGTAATAGAGTGCCACAGTGACGCGTCCTAAAACTTGGAAGTAAGCTGCGCATGTGTTCGATACTTTTATAATTTTCAAATCATAAATCTATCGATCATAAATCTATCGATTAGATTTACGATTAGAAAATTATAAAAGTAGGGTAGACATGTGGGTATTATCCGACTGAACAAAACGTGATCCGTCTCTTAAGTGTGTGTCAACCACAGACTTTATTTCAAGCTATTTTCCAAAATCCTATGGAGGAATTGCATTGCTTTTTTGTCAAAGGAACTCATGCGCAGCTTACTTCCGGGTTTTAGGACGTGCCACTGTGGCATACTATAGGGCCTCTTTAAGTCAGATATGTCTAAGATTTCAGAAAAATCGGAATAACCGTCTTTCAATTAGGACAGGTGTTGAAGTCACCATTTGTTTACATGCAGAAAACTGGAAAATGAAAACTCTGATTGCGGACAAACAAATCTTATACATTATGTCACCTACTTTATTGCTGGATGTAATTTAAAAACTGCTAAAATCAGCTGTGCAAATAGGAGCAGTAGACCATGTTGAAGGGGGAAAAAAAGAAAATGAAATCTGTTTGAAAACTCAAGAACAGAAGCCAGTGGAGCAAACCTTAAAACAATTGTGGTTGCGATGCCCTCAACATGGTTTGGGGCAATTGATCTTCTTGGATCCACGATTGAAAAATCTTTGCGTGCAAACTACAAAATAAATTACAAAGAAGAACATAAGGTCTCACAAGTATAGGTTATGGAAAGTCTAGGTTCACCGGTCATAAACAGCCTGTATTGGAAATATGCTAAATGATGGTACAACAAACATCAAGTGCCAGGATATATTGATTTAAGGTCTTTAAGTGAGGCAAATTACCCAACATCAGAATTCTCAATATGTTTCGGTATCTAATAGGTTTTTCAGCCTGTGGCCTTTTGAGAGCTTTGAAAAGGGCTTCTGCTTCTACATGTATGGTCACTGAGCTGTCAGCTACATGTAACAAGCACTTGCCAGATCCTGTCAGCATGATGGATTGCACACTTCAGGGAATGGGCTGGTGGTACTACTAAAAGAACGATGGAATTGTATACATTTCATTCACCAAGTCAACCAAAGTAGTGACTAACCCTTTCCAAGTCGTTAAGAAAAGGTCAGAGCATCATGGGCAGTAATAGGGTCACCAGCGCATCCTGTTATTTAAATGTAATTTCAAATGAACAGTTATTCCATTATGAATGCCACCATAAAAATAAAACAGAATTCTCATCATATAATTAATTTTGTGTTGTATAATATAACTTCCATGATGGTCATTTCTGATTAACAATGCATAAAGACGTACCAATTAGATGTGTCAACATAACCTAATATACATATTTTAAATAGATTAAACGTTTTATTTGATTGCAATACATTATGTCTTGACATTTAAAGATCCTTGTGTTCATTGATCAGTTGAGTGGTCACAGTTCTAACATGCAAGTATAATGAAGGAAGTAATCAGAAATTCTCGCCTCGGGTGCTGATACTTGACTTGGACTGTTGGCATGATGCCTTAGGATTGTACCAAATACTGTTTATGTATAACATTTAGCACTTTGTGGATGTTTTGCTAGAAAATGAATATGTTTAAATAAATTACAGTACAAAATTATGAGTAATGCATAAATCCTGCATTTGCATGATTTGGTAAGAGACACCAGACTCAAAACATTAGCATAATTTTCACATCAGGGATCTCTAATTTGACAGACAGCTGACTGACATCCAGGTTTATTCAGGCACATGCAAATTAGTTCATGAGAGTGAACAATGAACATCAAAACATCACTACATCTGTGCCGGCTGTGAAGCTGCATCGACTTATAATTAGAGCTGTTCCAGTCACTCTCAAAATGGCTTACATCAGGTGAAAATAACTCAGACGCAGGTGAGTAGCAAAACATACCTAGCAGACTGTAGACATCATTTATGAAAACATTGACAGAAAATAATTTTAAAAAGGATGTATTGTAAGTGAAATCCATTTTTATAAAAGCATTGAATGAGGTTAGTGGACCCTATGATGTGAAAAAGAATGAAAAGGCTCAAACACTTCCACTATCAGATAATTCATATTTGTTAATTATTGCAGCTGCAGGAAAGATTTACTTGACAACTGTGATCAATATTTATCTAAGTATAGAAAGTTAGCAGATTGTTTGTGCGCCAAAGATTTCTCAGCAATGACTAGCGTTCTTAAAGTGGTGATTCATCAAATGATGTCAACACGGGATATTTTATTTATTTTGTAAATATAAACAAGGCACTAGCAAACACATTGTCCCCTACAAATCATGCACTCCATTAGTGACAATATGTGTTGCTGTATTGACCTGTAATGTAAGCGTCCCCTCTAGACCCATTTTGAAAATGGTATTTTACAGTAGCCAAATGCACCATTTCACATATAAGCTGTACTTTGAATTAATGTGCAAACAATGGCAGTTATATTAAAAGCTAAATGTATCCAACACAAGAACAAGTTTGGCTATAAAAAGGATAAGGGTAAGATGGTAATTTCAAAAGACAACTTACCATAGAAGGTAAAGGTGAACCTGAATGTTAGTATTGAAATTAAAGTTAGATACTAATGTCAACATGTTCAACTCTAGCTAAGGAGCTGCTCTACTAAATAAGTAGAATCCAGTGTGACAATGGGAAAAGTCTTGCTAATTGTATTGAACATACAGAAGCTATAGTGTCAACTCACTGTTTAGCCGTTTAGCCTGCAACTTTAATGTGTAAATAAGAAAATGTTTGCTATATCAAATTAATAGCTGTTTACACCTTGTTTCCCCCGCCTTTAAATGGCCATAAAAAAGTTATTGCAGGTTGAAAAAAAGCTCTGTGATGACTAATGTAAGATGTTTAAAGGGTCTTGGCAAGTTGAGGCGTAAAAATGTGTCCTTTTCTGTAAAACCAACAAAAGGAGTTGTCTGTTTCCTGACATATGACAGGAGGTGGCCTTGGTTTATGCACAAACAGATGCATATTGCTAATTATCATGCAGAGTGACATGCTGACTTGCTGCAGAGAATACATACTATAGCAATCTCTTACCAATAATGTGTATTACATTATAACAACTTTTAACTAAGTATTGTGTTAAATATAGGAGATGTAAACATACAGCTAAAAACACATTTTAATTAGGTATTATTTTTAATATAGGAGATGTTAACATACAGCAAAAAACGACTTGTTCTAAGCCCCATTTTGATTGTGGTGGTTTAAAAGAATGCCAGCTGAGAACCGTCAGCTGCTAGCTCGAGAACCGCTGTGCATTTACTCGGTGGGGGGCCTATGGAAACTACAACATATACAATTATATCAATAAGTAAACACAACAACTAGTTAGTGCAATCTTAGTCCCTAGGTTTCAAAAATAATGGACATGTTTGTGCTGTTCATCCAAGATTAAATTAATCCACATGTCTATCAATTGTCTTTCGGGAACATACTTTCTAGCAGGTACTTTCTTCCAATCACGTCTTTGTGATTTTCTTCAGCATGCTGCACTTACATTAAATACATATTGTAAACTGCCCTGTAGGCCTGCATGTCATTGAGTTTGTAGATTGTTGTGATTGACGTTCCTGCTTTCTGCCCTACATATTTGTTTTAACCCATTGGGTTACAGAGCGTATGAAATAGGCTGTCAGCCCCTATTGAACCATATCCCTTATATTTCCTGTGTTTGCGGTGTCCACCTTCAGGGTAGTCATCAAAAACAACTCACACAGCATATATGGAGGCTTCATTATGCTTTGCTTAAAGCCCAAGAACCAAACCAGCACTTTTGTGTTTGAATATTAATGGCCCCCAGGTTTCCTGAGTGTAAATTCCTTTGTGGTAATTTTATTTAACACAAATGTATTTGCGTAGGTGCATGTAACCATGTAAACACAATATAAACTGACCTGAAACCCTTCCTCTCTACAAGACAGGAACTCATTAATAATGCAGATGCCCCCTCCACTGTTTATATTGTATTTTTCCAAACAAATATTCAAGTAATAACATCACCACAACCAAATGATAAACAGTCAATCTGTGTGTTTAGCCCAAGGTGTTTCCATGGAATTTCCCTTGTGGATAACCCGGCCTGACATCCAAATGGTTAACAATAATCTCATCGTTATGAATTGGGATTACTGGTGGAAAAGGTAGTTCGTAGTATAATTTCCCATTAGTCAGTTATTAAGATTCAGTGATAAGTAAATGTATTGCTTTTAACTTTGTCCAATTGAAGCCTGCCTTGACATTACTGGGTTAACACTTTTTCTTTCAAACTAAAACCCACACCTCTTGGCGATTTAGAATCTCCAATCCCCTTAGATGTATTTTGCTATAATTGAGTTACAAACAGTACATTGCCTACAGCTTTGCTGCAATTACAGAAAAAGCTAATTCACAACAGTTTGGAAAAACCCATCGAGTCAACCTTAATTAGTTTTGTCCATTTCATATACAAAGAACATCAGGGTGTATTATTTAAAGCAAAAAAAGTCAACATCAAATGCAAACATCAGCAGTATTCCCTAACTCAGCCCAACCTTTATCACTTTGATATAACATTTAAATATTATTGTTTATAGTGACGCAGTGTGACGTGAGTGTTCAAAAACAAAACTTCTTTTCAGGCCTGTGTTTGTAAATCAATTCAAATAATTGAATTTCCAAATATTATCAATATGTCTTAATATTATCTCTTGAAGATGCTACAGCTCATAACAACCTTTGAGGGCACATTATAGAACATATAAAGAGAGCCTGACAATATAAAACACTTCCATAGGTGTACAATTCTTATCAATATTAATATTGTTTCTCAAGATTTAAAGCTGCAGAAATAAACACCACTTAATAAAACTCTCACTCTCTGACCATAAGGATTACCTTGTTTATAATTGATTGAAAAAAGACTAGAACATATAACCAAGGTTAGATGAAGAAAAACACCAAAAGGGGGGCCAAGGATTTTGTATTTAACAGAAGGATTTGAAAAAAGATTGCAAGTGAAGCTTTTGTTCTCAAAAAGAACAATTCTTAAATAGGAAGTTGAGTCATACACTGATAAAATACAGACCAGGTAGAACTTGTATGTAATGATGCCAGGTGTGCATATTTTCTTTTTTTTTAAAGGGACATTCAAGATTAAATCAGTTTGATCTGTGTCAGGCAAATGATGAATAAAAATAAGCACTGCAAAGAGGAGACTGATTAAGAAGATGAGCAGCTCATGGAAACTGATGTCATATCAACAGATTTACAGGAGGGGGGATGTTGCTAATTTACTATCCGACACATCTGAATTGAGATTTGGACCTATTCTCGGAGAACCTTTGGCTAGTCAACTGAATGACATTTTGAAGCATCAACCGAGGCAGCAGTTTGAAGATGCTATGCTAATTATCACATTTGTCAACTTCTACCCACATGGCACTCATTACTTGAGATAGCATCTGGTGGTGATGAAGCTAATAGCACATATTTGTCAGATGATGTACATATCACCATCAGACTTCGCGGGTTTAGTCTTCCGGATGATTACCCATTCCAAGGATTCATCAAGGGGCAAACAGGGATGAACTTTCCGATCTTGAGGGTCACTTTAGTGTAAGCCAAAGATCATTTAGTCAAATTATATAATCATTGTGGTGTCACATGGCCATGAATAGATTAATTTGAAAAGTTCATGCCTTCACATGGGTGGCAACATGATCCTTTCCTAATTGAAATTGAATTCGGCAATTATCTGGGCCAAATACAAATCTACGCCATTTTCTTTTGAACTATTCAACACCATGTGTTTGGGTATGGGGGAGTACGTCCTGGCTGCTACTCTCCGATTTCCACAGTGGTACAACCCAAGGAGGAAAACGGCAAACACATCATGTAGGCAACACAGCAACGAAGCTCTGATAATAGCCATCTGTCTGCTTCTGTCGGGGTATGTTCATCAATGTCCTTGCCCGTCATCAAACGAAGCAAGCTTCGCTGACAGTGTCACCTGTAACTCTACTTTCCTCCACCTATGCTCCATAAACTATCGGCAAACTCACCTAGTTCAACCTGCACCCTCCCTGAGCACCACGGAGGATCCAGCAGTCCTCCAGCTGCAATATCCAGACACCGGCCTGTGGTGGCCCAACAAGGGTGATCCAGCCGGGCGCCCACTCCCCCCGAGCAACACGGACGAGCCAGAGGTTATCCAGCGGCTTCTTTTCGCCAAGCAGCGGCATCTCTTCACCATCCAGTGGCAGAAGTCCAAGGAGGTCAACAGATATCCAGAATCTAACATACCTTGGCGAGAAGGAGAGCAGTCTCCGCTACTAGTGGAATCCTTGCCCGCAGCTACGCGTGAACTGTCACCGGTGAATTCACTGCCAGCAGAGACTTCTTCGCCAAGGAGTCTTGCAGCGAAAATGACAACATCTCCGACGGTTCCAGCTATTAATAACAGCGTATGTACAGGTGTGGTTCCGTTGACGCCTGCTCCGCCGGGTTTCCTGCCAACACTGTGTCCTGTCCTGTTTCGGGTCCCATCGACACCAGCCGTCCGAGTCCCCCTTCTCGGCTTCTGTTTTGCCCCGGGATGTCCGTCTGTTTAGCATGTAAATCAATGATCTGCCTTCTGTGTGTGGACAATGTGATGTATTAATGTATGCTGATGATACAGTTGTTTTTACTCATAGTAAAACCGCAGAAGAGGCTGTAAACAAAGTTCACTGATGTCTTGGTGAATATTACATCCTGGCTTAACAACAATTGTTTGCAACCAAATATTTCCAAGACAGTGTGCATGTTCTTCTCCAAGGGCCACATCATTGTTACAGAACAAGTTGTTTTCTTCTCTGGAAGGAGACTACAGGTTGTCTCGGAGTACACATTGACGCAAACCTCAGTTTCAAAACCCACATCAAAAAGGTCTGCAATAAAGTGAAGTTCAATCCGTCAAATTTCAGATACAATAGAAACTTCCTATCAACTGTAGCAGCAAAGCTATACCATCACTCAATGGTTCTCTCCAACATCAACTACTGTCTGACAAGCTGGTCTAATGCACTATCTACAGCTCTAAAACCACTGGAATCATTATATAAACAAGCACTCAAAACACTAGATAAAAAGCCATTCCGGTATCATCATTGCCACATTGTCAAAAAGTATAATCTGATCAGCTGGGAAAATCTCATAGTTTACAAAAGTGTCTGCTTAGTTTATAAGATCACTCATGGGTTGGCTCCTCCTCCTCTGGCTTGCTTCATCAGCCTAAAGGCCACCTCAACCAGGGCTGCTAGAAGTGCGGCTAGGGGAGACTGCACCATAACATTTAGGAAAAGTACATTTAGCCAGGCTGTCTTTTCATTTAACGCATCCCATCAATGGAATTCAATACCGCAACCAATAAGAGAGTCCTCATCTTACTACACATTTAAGCACAGTGTTAAAAAGTGGCTCATTAATAATCTACAGTGTCATCACTGATGTATGGGTGTAGGTGTGTGTGTGTGTGTGTGTGTGTGTGTGTGTGTGTGTGTGTGTGTGTGTGTGTGTGTGTGTGTGTGTGTGTGTGTGTGTGTGTGTGTGTGTGTGTGTGTGTGTGTGTGTGTGTAGTGTGTATTGTGAATGTTTTCTTTATTATCATGACTTGCTCCTTACCTGTATTCAGTGATGTCGTCTATTGTAAATATGTACATTTTTTCGGATAACAATGTAGTGATATTTTAATTCTTGCTTTTAGGATGCCTATCACCATTTAGGGACTATCGGTGAAAACTAGCCTTTTGGCTAATTTGAGTACTTTTACATGTTTTTAATATGTTGATTAATGTACACTGTCCCTTGTTTTAAATAAATAAATTCAATTCAACTCAAATTACCACTATTGTCTCAATTTGTATACTCTCCTTATTACTCTGCCATGTTGTAGACCAAGAACACTTGTGCAGTTTGTGAATTTTTAATGTGTAGTGTTGTTGTAAATTGCACAATGCTGATGCCCTCACCAGAAGTGACAATTGACACTGCAACGTAATCTTTCATGGTAGCAAGTTATTACAGAATGCTCAATTAACCCAATAAAGATGAAAACTGGCGCTTTTTGGTGGTATAGCATCTGAGTGCACAATTCTTCCCCTCCGCTACCAGCCTCATCAACAAGTCCCGGCCCCCCCACTGACACTTTACCTCAGCCACATCATAGACTATGC
>NW_011334061.1:0-4899 GCF_000735185.1 Notothenia coriiceps
ACCTCCTCTAACCTTTCTCACCTCCTCTAACCTTTCTCACATTGACCTCCTCTAACCTTTCTCACCTCCTCTAACCTTTCTCACATTGACCTCCTCTAACCTTTCTCACATTGACCTCCTCTAACCTTTCTCACATTGACCTCCTCTAATCTTTCTCACATTGACCTCCTCTAACCTTTCTCACATTGACCTCCTCTAACTTTTCTCACATTGACCTCCACTAACCTTTCTCACCTCCTCTAATGTTTCTCACATTGACCTCCTCTAATCTTTCTCACCTCCTCTAACCTTTCTCACATTGACCTCCTCTAACCTTTCTCACCTCCTCTAACCTTTCTCACATTGACCTCCTCTAACCTTTCTCACATTGACCTCCTCTAATCTTTCTCACATGTATTATACCTCCTCTAACCTTTCTCACCTCCTCTAACCTTTCTCACATTGACCTCCTCTAACTTTCTCTTACCTCCTACTTTTTCTCACATTGACCTCCTCTAACCTTTCTCACCTCCTCTAACCTTTCTCACATTGACCTCCTCTAACCTTTCTCACATTGACCTCCTCTAATCTTTCTCACATTGACCTCCTCTAATGTTTCTCACATTGACCTCCTCTAATCTTTCTCACCTCCTCTAACCTTTCTCACATTGACCTCCTCTAACCTTTCTCACCTCCTTTCTCACATTGACCTCCTCTAACCTTTCTCACATTGACCTCCTCTAACCTTTCTCACATTGACCTCCTCTAATGTTTCTCACATTGACCTCCTCTAATCTTTCTCACATTGACCTCCTCTAACCTTTCTCACATTGACCTCCTCTAATGTTTCTCACATTGACCTCCTCTAACCTTTCTCACATTGACCTCCTCTAACCTTTCTCACCTCCTCTAACCTTTCTCACATTGACCTCCTCTAACCTTTCTCACATTGACCTCCTCTAACCTTTCTCACATTGACCTCCTCTAACCTTTCTCACATTGACCTCCTCTAACCTTTCTCACCTCCTCTAACCTTTCTCACATTGACCTCCTCTAACCTTTCTCACATTGACCTCCTCTAACCTTTCTCACATTGACCTCCTCTAACCTTTCTCACATTGACCTCCTCTAATGTTTCTCACCTCCTCTAACCTTTCTCACCTCCTCTAACCTTTCTCACCTCCTCTAACCTTTCTCACATTGACCTCCTCTAACCTTTCTCACCTCCTCTAACCTTTCTCACATTGACCTCCTCTAACCTTTCTCACATTGACCTCCTCTAACCTTTCTCACATTGACCTCCTCTAATGTTTCTCACATTGACCTCCTCTAACCTTTCTCACATTGACCTCCTCTAACCTTTCTCACTCTCTAACCTTTCTCACATTGACCTCCTCTAATGTTTCTCACATTGACTTCCTCTAATCTTTCTCACATTGACCTCCTCTAACCTTTCTCACATTGACCTCCTCTAACCTTTCTCACATTGACCTCCTCTAACCTTTCTCACCTCCTCTAACCTTTCTCACATTGACCTCCTTTAACCTTTCTCACCTCCTCTAACCTTTCTCACATTGACCTCCTCTAACCTTTCTCACATTGACCTCCTCTAACCTTTCCTCACATTGACCTCCTCTAACCTTTCTCACCTCCTCTAACCTTTCTCACATTGACCTCCTCTAACCTTTCTCACATTGACCTCCTCTAACCTTTCTCACATTGACCTCCTCTAACCTTTCTCACCTCCTCTAACCTTTCTCACATTGACCTCCTCTAACCTTTCTCACATTGACCTCCTCTAACCTTTCTCACATTGACCTCCTCTAACCTTTCTCACATTGACCTCCTCTAACCTTTCTCACCTCCTCTAACCTTTCTCACATTGACCTCCTCTAACCTTTCTCACCTCCTCTAACCTTTTCTCACATTGACCTCCTCTAACCTTTCTCACCTCCTCTAACCTTTCTCACATTGACCTCCTCTAACCTTTCTCACATTGACCTCCTCTAACCTTTCTCACATTGACTCCTCTAACCTTTCTCACATTGACCTCCTCTAACCTTTCTCACATTGACCTCCTCTAACCTTTCTCACCTCCTCTAACCTTTCTCACATTGACCTCCTCTAACCTTTCTCACATTGACCTCCTCTAACCTTTCTCACATTGACCTCCTCTAACCTTTCTCACCTCCTCTAACCTTTCTCACATTGACCTCCTCTAACCTTTCTCACCTCCTCTAACCTTTCCTCACATTGACCTCCACTAACCTTTCTTCTCAGTAAGATCAAACCCTCCTCTCTCCTCGTTTCTCCCAGGGTTCCCCAGTGCTGTTGCCGGGTAAATGTTGGGCGTTTCACGGTGTGCAGGGCACGCTCCTGATCTCCCTCTCTCACCCCATCACCGTGAGTCACGTGACCCTGGACCACCTCCCCCGATACAACTCTCCCACCGGACGCATCGACTCCGCCCCCCGAGACCTCCAGGTCTACGTGAGTCACCCCAGAGAATATTGTCGTGGCAAATGATCATATAATCATTTAAAAAATATACTCTTATTGTCTTTTTTTTGTACACTGTTAAATTGCATGCTTAGTCTCGTGTGTGTTTAACAGAGACACATCGTTAAGGATTTACAGTTCAGGAGGCAAAGGAAGAGTGAAAGGTGGATTTGCAAATGGTTAAAGACAAGGGGGTCTGTTACGTCCTTGCTCGTGGAAAGTAGAAAGTAACATGTAACCAGTTGAAATTGGTAAATTGGAAGTTAATTAAAAGTGCGCAGTAAAATTGGCAACAAACAACCACAATCAAAACAAAAGGCCACAAAGGCACCGGTTTAAACAAACAACAAAAGGCACTAAAGAAGTTAACAGAATTATCATCTGCCACATATGCAGAGCTCTCTCGACTAACGGTCTTGTAGTTATCCCCGGAAGGTGTGTGCGGGGATTGGAGAGTCAAGCCCGGCCTGCTCCAATCCAGATCTTCGGTCACGCCTACCGGGGGAGGGACAGGAAAACCAGCATCCAATGGCGTCCGGGCAACGGCACAGCTCATATACATAAAACACACACAGCTGCAAACGCTTACAGACAGGTTAATGGGCAGATAGAAGGCGGCACCCGTAACAGGGTCTTAATGATGGGATGTTTAGATGATGTCTAAGAGAATTGAAGGGTGGGACCAGTTGGATATTCTCTACTATATAGTGTGACTGTGAGCTGTGTTCTGGGTGCAGAACTTCTTTATCCTCTGAGGATGAATTTGCTCTGTTCCTACTATTTCATAAGTTATTAAAACTCTCCTATCATGCAAAATGCAATTTGTGATGTCTTTTATACATCAACATGTGTCCCTGGTGTGTCCCTGGTGTGTCCCCGGTGTGTCCCCGGTGTGTCCCCGGTGTGTCCCTGGTGTGTCAGAAGACTCACAAAGTGTCAGGAAACAAAACCCTCTCTCTTTTCCTCCATACCCACAACTCTAAAAACGGGGGAACAACGGAGCTGATCCAGATTTGCTGCGTCATGACGACATTACTAAAATGTGGGCGGGCTTTACCGCCACGGGCCAATCAGAAACGTTGCTGTCAGAAACAATAAGACGTGTTGTGGAAGTAATATGGCCTGTATTTACATTAGCATGCTAACACTCAGAGCTAACCTGCACTGGAGAGAGTCTGTGTGAAGAAGCAGGAAATCAAAAGGAACTCACCTTGTGGTAAACCTGAGAGAGAGAAATAGGAGACCTTTAATCCATATCAGTTTTTTGGGTTTGTTTTGGTACACTAGCTACAGAGACCTTTACATCTGTTTGTCATCCTCTGTATGTTATTGACACGGCCCGATCTGTATCTCCCAGGGCATGAGAGAGGAGTCAGAGGAAGGCTCTCTGCTCGGGACGTTCACCTACGATGAGAACGGAGAATCTACGCAGACGTTCAAACTGCCCGTGAGTTCAGACTGAGGAATGGTGATGTGAAAATGAATTGCATTGTGAACAGGCTAGTCATTAGAATAGATTCACTATTGATCTCTGATTGCAGCCTGTTTACAAGACATTGAGTTAAAGATAAACTAAAAGCATTAACAATAAATACAGAATAAAAGATGAATATCTATAGAGTATCCATAGAAAAAAAAATGTAATGTCATTTCTGCTTTATTTATCTCTTACATTTCCCTCCTCCTCCTCCTCCTCTCAGATCTCCAGTGTTGTCTACAGACTGGTGGAGTTACGTGTTCTCAGTAATTGGGGTCACGTTGACTACACGTGTCTTTATCGTTTCCGTGTTCACGGGCAGATTTCCTCGTCGTGAGACAACACAGCAGGAAGTACATCTCGGGTGTGCCATGTTTTAAAAAACAATAATAAATGAAGTATGGAGAGGTGCGTTCAGGACCAAATGCTACTGAGAAGATGTCTAGTGTTGCGTTAGAGAGTGTGTTTTAATGATCACAGAAATCATAGGAAGGAATTCAACAAATGAAGAGTGTACATAGTGCTTCTAAAAACCAAAGATCTACCTGCTGAAACCATGTAGGAGCATATCGTTCTGGAAACAGTATGCTTGTGAGAGTGCCACAGAATCATTTTATAACGTTTGTTTTTAATATTAATTATTACTATGTATCAGCTATAGAGAGGTGCAGGGATGTCGTATTCCCATGTTGGTCCCTGAAGGCAGCATCTCCTGGTCCAATGGGATTCCTCCATGTGATTTTGGATTATTGCAGAAAATAATCTCTGTGTCAAACAAATGTTTACGATACTTACACGTTTTGTTTCTGAAGTAAATTGCTAATGCTAAAGGCGGCTAACGTAGAGCTATAAAGGAACAACAGCACGGTCACATGACTTCACGTCTCCACCGCTAAGCTAAAGGCGGCTAACGTTGAGCTATAAAGGAACTACAGCACATCGAC
>NW_011334061.1:5044-9834 GCF_000735185.1 Notothenia coriiceps
TCATTGTTTTACTCACCAGTGGGGTATTTACTGACGTATTTTATGCCGTAGAACAAAACGTTAAAATCTCTTCAGCTCGTGTTAACCACAGACCTTATTTCAGGATAACAACCAAAAAGACATTCAGAGAACCATTGACCTCCAGACCAGGGGACAGGAAGTGATGAAATGCTGACTCACGTTAGGGATAAGGACTCATTCCTGCACCTCTCTATTCCACATTGACTTTTCTTTGTACCAGATGAGTGTTAAATGCCTTGAAGTGTTTTTGAGTAGACTTTGGTTCTAGCTGGCACCTTAAGGCTTCCTGACATCTTAATGAAACCCATTTTTGGAGCCCTAAATTAATCACAATGCTTAAAATCTTAGCAAAATAACGTTTTTTTTTTGTTGCAAATATGACAGCGTGCAGGAGGTATTCGCACCTGTCTCAGAATATAAATATGCAAAGTGAGTTTCCTGTTATATTTTCTGACTGGACACCGTCAGTGAAATGTTTTAATCAGTGTTGTTTGATTTAAAATCCCCCCAAAAGATCAAATATGCAGTTTTTTCCATAATTTTATTTGGTTTTCTCTTTGAGCAAGTTTCTATTTAATACCGGTACTTGAATACTTGAGGAACCTCTTTAAAAGACAGAATTCAGAATATTGACTTCACGCCACGGACAGACTGTTTACATCAGTGTTGTTTATTCGTCTTGTGTTTTATTTCAATGTGTGCACAGAACATTTACACAGCAGGCGAAGGAGAGATCATATAGAGTTGTTATTATGAAGTGCATTCAGGTCAAAATCATTATTTAAATACAGTCTTAAAGGAACTTTGATCATGACGAATCACAGATCTGGAATTATTTATTATACATTTATATATGTTGATACCATTTGTGCAGGTTTCATGAGTTTCTCATCTGAGTGCTGTTAAGGCTAGCAAGGAACCAAGGAATCAAGGAGCCAAGGAGCAGAGTATATGTTTCTGTCTAAAGAATATCAGAATCTCACACATGTTACAAGACCCTATGCTAAATAAGACCCTATGCTAAATAAGACCCTATGCTCAATAAGACCCTATGCTAAATAAGACCCTATGCTCAATAAGACCCTATGCTAAATAAGACCCTATGCTAAATAAGACCCTATGCTCAATAAGACCCTATGCTAAATAAGACCCTATGCTAAATAAGACCCTATGCTCAATAAGACCCTATGCTCAATAAGACCCTATGCTCAATAAGACCCTATGCTAAATAAGACCCTATGATGCTCAATAAGACCCTATGCTAAATAAGACCCTATGCTAAAGCTAGAGTTTTACGGGGCGTGTTTTGCAATTCGCCAAGCCAATCAGAAATTGGAACCTTTTCCTCCCCAGGAATGTCCCACCTCTCTAGCAGGGACTGAAAAGGGGTGAAAAGGTTTGCAAAAAAAAGTTCTAGTTCCAGATCTTTTTGGTGTAAATGCAAAATCCCAGGAACTATCGGAACTATTCCTGGGAAAAGTATTGTAATGACCGTTGCTAAGGAGGATCAAGAAAGAGAAAGGAAAGGAGGTTCAAATAAAAAAAAAATCTTAATAATGAAAATGTTTCCACACAAATCATAATGTTTTGCAAATTTGGCGGCCCACTTGCAACGCCTTCCCCGCCCACTAGGGGGCCGCGGCCCACAGGTTGGGAACCACTGATCTAGAGAGTCCTAACGGCTCTTATCATGGCTGCCACTGAGGGACTTCCGGGTCATTTCCCTCCGTTAGGAAGGTTCCTAAACTGACTATTCGACCGCAGCCCTGATGCTTTGATGTAAAGGCGGATAATGAGAGGTTTTATCTCCATATTTAATTATTCTTTGGACAACAATTGGATTTCTGCTGATATCAAAAAGTGTGCTATGATATTATTTATATTTGTACCAACTCAAAAAATACATTTTAATTATAATCTGATATTGTACATACTGGCTTCTTCTAATGTCTATATTTTTGGTTCAAATATTTAGCTTTATCTTCACTTATTTAATTCAAAAAGAGATTTAATTGTCCGTTTAAGTCATATTTAAAAGCTGTTGAACAACTCTGTGCTCTGTCCTGAAAACATTACATTTATGATTTAATATGTAGGTTTATTTTTGTAAATGTGTTTACTTTTCTGAAATAATAAAAGCCAAACTTAAAGAGTAAATCCAGACGTTTCTTGCCGTTGCTGCCGATTGTGTATTTGAACTGATTAATGAGTCAAAATGAAAGAGTGTTTGATTAAAACTGATGTTTTTCTGAATCATTTAATGAGATATTGTGATGTATTTTTTTTTCTGTTGCATTTAGTTTTACATAAGGTCTTGTGGATTTTCTACAGTCAGTTCTTCAGAACCAACATTAATTTAAAATATGGGAGCCCTGTGCCCTGAGACCAGTTTCACCGCAAGTACGGAATACGGTTCAGAACTCTTGACTTTTTCAGAACAGGTTTTTTCTCCGAATTTAGATTTTTCTTCAGCATACGGAATTTTTTTCTCAACATGTTCACCTTTTCCTAAAAATCTGACTTTTTTCAGAAATCGGACTTTTTCCTAGAATTCTGACTTTTTCATAATTTTTGAATTTTTTCAGAATGACTCTTTCTTAGAAGCATGTGGATTCCTAGAATTCTTACTTTTTTCATAATTATTTCTTTTTCTTAGAATTCTGACTTTTTCTTAGAATTTTCTGACTTTTTTTCATAATTTCGACTTTTTCCTAAAATCCTGACCTTTTTTTCAGAAATCCGAGCTCCTCTCTCTGATTTCTCCGCTCTAACTTGTTGTAGTTTTCATCTCAGCTGCCGGCCCGCGGTTGCATCTCATCTTCGGCAGCTGTTTGGTGCGTACGAGATACGACAGCGGTTGAATGAAGCTGCTCATGGACAGAATCAAGTAGGTGAAGCTGGTGAGGATGGAGTAGGGCGGTAAAAGTTTGGGAAACAACACCTTGATCAGGGACTCTGCGAGCGACGGCAGGTAGAGGAAGTCCACCATCACTAACGCCGTGAACACCATCTTCAACGCTCTCTTCTTCACCGGGTGCAGATCCTTCCCTCCAGGACCCGGCCGCCGCAGAGACTTCAGGATCAGGACGTTGCTGGTGGAGATGGTCAGCATGGTCACCATCAGAATCCCCAGGACCATCGCCAACTTGTAAAACGGCATTAGTTTCGCCACACCACAGACCGTGAACGCTAAGACGCTAACCAGCAGGCACAAGGACAGGCGGAGCTTAGGTTCTTTGAGACGGAGGAAGATCAACGGGTGACAGACCGCCATGAATGCGTCCAAAGAAAGAGCGCAGAGCAGCATCGGACCCCCCGCCTGACTCAAGCCCCAGGACAGGAAGTTAGAGTTCGCCTTTGTTTTATTGAACATGAAGTAGATGTACTCGATGACCACCATGAAGCAGAACATCATGTCGAACACGGCCAGGTTGAGGACGAAGATCTCAGAGGTGGAACAGACGTTGGGTTTGCCCAGCAGGAGGCGAAGAACCAAAGCGTTGGCCGGGATCCCGAGAGGAGGAACCAGGACTATGGTGGGCAGGAAGTACCAAACCAGATGAGGGATGGAAGCGGTTTCGTTTCGTCCGTCCATCTCAGGGTGAGTTCAAGTTCTTTGATATCTGTGGAAAGAGAAGATTATTTTACAATGTGCCAATTATTTGGTTCATTCAATCCTTCTGCTTTAGGATGGTTAAAAGAACCGGCCTTGGGTTTATGGTACTTAGTCAAGCTTAATATTCTTAAAAATAGTAACTCATAATAAAAGACAAGGCTGCACTTCTATTTGGACTCAAGTGTCTCTCTTCATGTTCATGTCCACGTCGCGCCTTTTTCCCTTTATGAAGTTTCCTGCTCTCACACTTGGTCTGAATCGACTTGTCACTCTTTAGTTGGACAATGAGGGAGGAGGACGATTAAAGTACATCAATCACCGGCAGGACTACAGGTTATTCTGCTCCAATAAACGGGCTTTTCTGGGGCTTTGATGTGATCGTTTCTGTCTTAAAGACACAGTCGAAAACAAGCTTTTTTTTAATCATTTTTATGTTTAATTCATCTATTCAATTATCATACATGAACATCATACATTCTACACAACTAAGTCCAGGGACAGACCTACAAAGCAACAAAACATTACATAAAGTGGGGACCTTTCTCCCTGTGTGTGCCTCTCCACCTCTGTTTCCTACTTCTTACTTGCTACCCTTTTCCCTCAACCTATCCTAAGGGAGTGCATGTATGTAGACACGTTAGTTTAGCTGCTATAGGCTTGGACTGTGGGGGGGGGCACCTTACTCCGTCTTTCTGGCTGTTTGTACCTGTGTACTCTCATGTTCCGATCAACCCAGCTTCCCCCAAATCTCTTTTGTGTGTCCATATATACGCCGGGATCCTGAGTCGAGGCTAATCCTGTTGTTGTGGTCGTGTGTCCTGGATCCTCTATCCTGAGCACTGGATCTGAGTCCTGGACTTCGAGTCGTGGCTGAACCTGTCTCTGCGGTCCTGCCAGACTCTCATCATACTACTTCCCTGATGGCTCCCACAGGATTGCTGACATCCTCGTGGATTCATCTTCTTATTATAGACACATGCATTTCCGAACATTTGGTCTTTCCAAACATTTGGACTACCTACGCTGTGAAATGTATTATCTCTTCAATTTACACACGGCATCTATTGCACGTCTGTCCGTCCTGGGAGAGGGATCCCTCCTCTGTTGCTCTCCCTGAGGTTTCTCCCATGTTCCCCTTTAAACTGTGGGTTTT
>NW_011334062.1:0-2212 GCF_000735185.1 Notothenia coriiceps
CGTGTGAACGCAAACCGAACCTTCTGAAAAATGTAACAAACTGTGTCTGGTGCGCACCTGAGAAGCGGACTATTAGGTGTGAATGCATCCTAACAGGACAAAAAAAAAGATATACTAAATAATAGTAAAGAATAATAAGAGACGGTGATTTATTGACCGGTTGTTTGTTTATTCACTATCGATATCCACTGTGGTATTCAGGGAGTGCATGAGTAAAAGTGTTGTTGCTTTGGAGATGAAACCATGTCCAGTTTGTGAATAATTTAAGAGCACAAGAGATGCAAACACGCTTCTTCCTTACTTCTTGATTTGTGTGAAATGAATCGACTCTCTCTTGCTCTCCGTCCTCAGGTTTGTGTACGGGATCGAGACAGAAAACCAAAGTGGATCAGCACAGATGTTTGATTACTCTCCTAGATCACCTCAGAGTTTACTAACCAGCCCTGACTCAGGTTAACACACACACACACACACACACACACACACACACACACACACACACACACACACACACACACACACACACACACACACACACACTTGAAAACAGTGTGGTGGAAACACATGCACACACATTGAGAGATTAATGCTAACATTGACAGATGAGGGATGGATTTCATTTTGTTTGGTCAGTGGACACACCAACTTTACACAGAACAGAATTTGGCAAACACACTAATCCAGCACACAGTCCTGTTCCTAATCTGTGTTTCACTTTTTTTCTATTCAACTCCACCATATTTACACATTCAAGGTTCTGTTTGAAAGCTTGATTGATAATTACTGAACACAGAACAATGGTATTATATTGCTGGCTTTAGATGCTAAACTGCTGATGTGTCCTGGGGAAATAGGATGGAACAACACACACTGCACAGGATGTGGACATGATAGTCAAAGGGTAATGTTGCAAAGCATCAGTGGATGTAGATTTGAAGATGTTTATTCATTCTGATGAGAGTTGTTGCTAGAGTCAACACAGCATCTCTTGACTTTTCTTAATTTGTGTTTGATATGACATATTTACTGTGATTACACTGCAGTGTGCAGAGACAGTTTGATGTATTGATATGTGTAGTGTGCAGGGTTGGGAGGGTTTCATTTCAAATGTAATCTGTAACAATTACTACTAAAATAATGTAATCAGTAATCTAATCTGACTAATTACTTTCTGTTACTTTGGATTACCTCAATATTAAATGCAATTCAACTCAATAAAAGACAAAATAAATAACAATAAAATGGCTTTTATAAGTAGTATGTCAGACAACTGAACAATTTAATCAAATAAACTAAGATATTTAGTATAAAAATGTGTGTTTTATTAATAGGAAAAGCTGCTTTTCATGAAGCCTATTCCGGCAGTAGCAAAACACAAACAGTGAAACACATGAGCACATACTACAGATTAAAAAGCATAAATAAATCTGAGTTGACAGAAAAAGCTCGTTTTTAGCAACATTGTAATCCTGCAAGTAATCCCCTATTTTTAGTAAAGGTTATCTGATTACGTCTTTTTTTGTATCTAACATGTAATCTGTTACTTCCCAAGCCTGGTAGTTAGATGGAATCTGAATGATAATGTCTGAAACACACAGACTGTGGCTTGTAGCTGTCCACATCCTTCACATGAGTCATTGCGTTTGCTCCCTCAGATGATCCATGGCCGGTGAACTGGTGTGGGCCTGGGGGGGGGGGCTCCTCCACACTTTACTGCAGCCCGCAGCCTGTCTCCGCTTAACGGCTCCAATATGTTTACTGCTTTTTATTTACTCCCTGGTCAATATTATTCCAGGGCTGTTAACAGTGCCATCTGCATACACTCTGCACAGGGAGCGTATTTCACCTCCACTAGCACTGGTCTGACAGGAGAGATGGATCAGGACCAGAGGGGATGCTCACACACACACACAAACACACACACACACACACACACACACACACACACACACACACACACACACACACACACACACACACGCACACACACCAATCAATCAATGTTTATTTATATAGCCCAATATCACAAATGTTACATTTGTCTCAGTGGACTTCACAGTTTGTACAGAATATCAGTATGACAATACGACACCCTCTGTCCTTAGACCCTCTGTCCTTAGACCCTCTGTCCTTAGACCCTCACATCGTACAAGGAAACACCTCCAGAGAAACCCCACAGTTTAAAGGGGAACATGGGAGAAACCTCAGGGAG
>NW_011334063.1:0-6658 GCF_000735185.1 Notothenia coriiceps
GAGAGAGGGAGAGAGAGGGATCGGTGCTAGCGGGGACCGTGATGTTAGCATCTGGTTAGCTAGCTGCACTAACGGACATAAGTAGCTGTTTCCACAACAAGCTGGAGGAGAGTCTTCCCCTGTCAGACTGAGGGGGCTCTTCATGTTGCTCTCAAAGTGCACCAGATTGATGCTTTCATCTTCAATATTTAAAAAAAAAAAAATCTTCCCGGGGGAACATCCCCCGGACCCCCCTAGAGGAGGTGAGAACCTAGAGGAGGTGAGGACCCCCCCTAGAGGAGGTGAGGTCCGCCCCCCACTCGCACATAGCACTTTACCCCTGCCTATATGCTGTGAGCTGATTATGGAGCCTTCATTGTAACAGTAATTCAGATGCAATTAGCCTATATAAAAGGCCTCAAATTGGAAGCATTGTCTGGGCCATCTTTTTCACTCAATTCTGCAATAGGTAGATCTCGTCTTTCACCTAGGCCGAGGTCGGTGATCTTGGGCTTAAAAAGGTTGGTGACCACTGCTATAAGGGAATACACCTTCCTGATTACGTAACCTGTTATATGTAATCTGTTACTCGGTTTAGCCTCGATTCCTCAGTCGCAGTAAAACGAGCTCCTGTAATGTGCAGACATTATCCTAAATGGTTCCTGGTGTCTCTCATCAGTGGAGAGCTCCCATTTGGGGACCCGTGGCAGGTAATTCTCCTTTTGACAGTGCAATTGAACCGGCCAGCACTGAAGGGCTTTTTGGCAATGAGCCATTTAGTGTAAGTGCTCTCAAGGCCAGCGAATGACACTTGTAGAGACAATGTCACCCCCACTGACACCATCAGCTGATTGTGTATTGAACAGAATGGAGGAGCGGTGCCTCCGGCCACAAGTATGCAGCGTTATTAGCAGGGTGAAATCGAAGGCGGGCGTCCAGGGAACAACGTCCTGTGGACACCCGGTGCCAAGGACACCTGACAGGCCGGGGGGGGGGGGGGGAGGCTTTCAACCGGCTCACTTCATAAGGTGCTGCATGACATAGTCTACAGAAACTTCTCTCAGAAAAGCTCTCAACACGCCAACACAGTGAAATGAAAGTGTTATTAAATGTATGATGTCAACAGATTTCACATACATGTATTAGGTTAGTTGAAAGCAATAATATTAAGTTGAACCCAATATTTTTTATTTAAACTTTCAATTAACCCAATACAGATGTTAATTCTGTTGACATAATACATTTAATTGAAGTCAAGGTTTCAGTGTACACATATTAAATGTTCCGCCTCCCCTTTGTTGTTTGGGGCTGGGTTTCTCTAAAAACTTTGTTCCTAATGCTGTTCCTTCGATACCCACCACTTAGCTGTGCAAACCAGTTTAAGGTTCAGGAGCTCTTTTCTTGAGTTATTTCAGGTACATCACCATGTTATGGACTAATTGCCCAAAGGCATTTTATGTATGAATTTACTCACTTAGAATAATATCACCATGACTGAAATACACCTCGCATCAAAAGAAACACAGGAGGACTTTTTTCTTTGAAGCACTTTTTGAAATGAGCTAGCACAGCTTCCAAAAAACCCACACTACTGAACACATTGTATACCGGCTGTTGAAGTTGCAAACAAACAGATATTTCAAATTGAATTTTGAAGAATCTTGGCCATATACAGAATAGTTTGTTATTCCTTCTATCAGTCTTTATGCTAAGCTAGGCTAACTACATCTTGCCTGCAGCTCCTTAACGTTCAGACATGAGTTTCTTATCTCACTTTGGGAACATAAGCAAACAGTTTATTTCCTAAATTGTTGAACTAATGAGTAGCACTGAATCAACAGTTATTCTATAGCCCATTGCTCCTATATTTGACACTTTTCTGTGGTTTCTCCCTTTCGGACAGCATCTGCAGCTCTTTGTCGGCTCCCCGGAGACACTGACATCCGGCGGAGCAGAAGCCACTGTCTCGAGTGATTGATGACCCCAGAATGGAGAGCAGAGAGATGGACAGATTCCTTTTATCAGGATTGAGGTCTGACTAGATTAAAATGCAGTTGTACAACGCCTCCTCCCCCCTTTTTTGCGTCCCCGTTGGCCTCCTTAGCAACCCCTCTCTATCCGAGTGAGTCACCTCACCTGACGGCTGCCACTTTTTCCCTCATCTTCTCTGCTGACCCCTCATCCCACCTCCCCACTCGAGGGGACATGGTGCGGACGTGGCCCACAGTGCGAGACTTTAACCAGTCACTTCAAAATTGACATAAGGTGTTTTGTTATTTGCTTCTGCAGGAACGTGTGCGAGACAATTCTCAGTGGAGCGGTCCTAACACCATTTGCACAAAGCTTGTTGGTTAAAGAAATGTATGAAATGTGTTGGAACATAAATCACAAGTCACTCTCCGCAGCTAACCACAATCAACTCTTAAAAAAACACGCAGACTGAAGAGGGGAAATTCTGCTTTCTCTTTCTGAGTGCTGATTAAAAGAAAAGAGACAATCACTCTCATTCACTGGCGCGCAGCTGCCTCATTGTTGATGGTGGAGTGGGAGATTTCTGTGGAGGTGCTAAAAAGATGCCTCAGTGAAAAGGGCCTGCGTTTGTTTTTCAGATGGCTCTCTAATGATTGGATGTGATTAACACAAATTATCTCACTTATCACAGCTCAACAGGCTCACACACAGTCTCTGGGTGCTTTCTCTTCTACACTACTTAACATGCATTTAATCAGACTCAGCAGTCAGTTCTCCAGACAGCAGCGGGCACATTTCTCTAAATCTCTGGATATGTAATTCCTCTAATACAAATGGAATAAAGCTATAGAATCAGTTTAACGTCAAAGTGTTAACTTCCATGTTAGGCTGAGCTTTGTTTGATGATATTATTTGATCAATGAAATCATTGCAAAAATTCACCTTTGTACTGTATACACATGATTAAAACACACTTGCACAAAGGTATACCCCTAACATATGTTTTGGATTTGTTTTCTGAATACAATTACAATACATAATATTACATTGTGATTATTACAGTTATACACTTAATTGAGCACAAAGTCTTAATATATTTAGATTTATAAAACTGAAATATTCTGCCTTTAGAGAGCAAATAATGATTTGTTTTACCCATGCAGAATAAAAAAAAAGTAACGAAGTATAAAACCATAATGACTCCAAGCTATAATAATGAAAATATGAATGCCGAACAATATTTAATGTTTAAATTAAAAGTATCTACTTTAAATGTATTTTTTATATTTCTTACAAATGTAAAAACAACACCAAACCCACAATGTGTTGATTCATCTCTTATACTGTACTGACTTCCCTTCCCTGTCTGTCAAACTCGTTTAGATGAGAGGTGATACAAAATAACATAATAACATCACAAGTCCCGCCCTCTTCTTCTCAGCGAAACAATGAGCTATGTCACTTTATTTTTACGAGATCTCAGCAATACACTTAGTATGATGTTACCATAACTGATAGAACTGCTGATCAGGGACTATAATCAGAAGCAGGTTAATGTGGTGCTATAGTGAATATTTGGTGTGTGTGTGTGTGTGTGTGTGTGTGTGTGTGTGTGTGTGTGTGTGTGTGTGTGTGTGTGTGTGTGTGTGTGTGTGTGTGTGTGTGTTTGTGTGTGTGTTCATGGTAATGAAGGAATATGTCACTTAGTGCAACAGTGGATACAAGATACAGAGGCATTCAAAAACACACAATGTTTTTAAGATACACTATCCTTGACTCTTTTTTCTGTAAACATGTCACTGTATGTGATGCTGAATGACCTCCCCCCCATCTGTGTGTGAGATTATATTACATGTTTTATGATGCAGTCATACTGAACTGTACCGTGCAGAGCCATCTATGTGTGACGCTGCGTTTAAGCTGCTGCCGGCTCTCTGGCCAACCACAGTTTGACCTCGTGACCCCGCAGGCACCGGGGGTCAGCCTGTCACAGCCCCCAGACCGGAAGTCACTGCTGGGACCCAGGTGAGGGTTATATGGTTATATGGAGGGCCGAGGGTCTTTAGAGAAACATAAAACTGCAAGGGGCTTGCAAGGGGGGAAATGAAAAATAGACATGTTAAACGTGCAGTCTGATGACACACACATGCAGGGGGAAATATGTAAAAAAATAAGTTTAATTTGAATGACCCCCCCTTCCCATGTATGTTATTTTGGATGTTTTCCTGACACCTCTCCGTGTCACATAGAGTATCAATTCACACACCTTTTTCTTATTGCAGCAAAGATAAAACTCAGCGAATGAGACAATGGTTTGTGAAAAAAATGTGTCGTTACAATCGAACAAAATAGATACAAAATGAAGAATGGAAAGTAAGCTGAGTGAAAAAGCTAGTTACCTCTACTCAAATTATTTGGAAACAATATCCATGCTTTCAAATAAATAAATAGGCTATTTTAATAAAACATTAAAATATAAATGTTGTTTTTTAAGCAGCCCTGTTCAATTTAACCAAGCAGTAAAAAAGACATGAATTTATGTGGCATATTTCCCTCTCTGAATTGTTTAGCATATATAAAATGTATTGATTAATACATAAAAACGTATATGAGACGTTCACAGGACTAAGGAATAATCTCATCAACAACAAACTCATCCGTTCTTATTGTTAATACAGACACACGAAGGATCTGAATGCAGATACATAAATGTATGTTAACATTGACTCTGACCTAAATTTGCTGAAATCTGATTTAATCTGATTGAACACCAAGTCAACGTTCCTGCACGTCAACATTTCCTCAAAGCGCTGGATGTGTGTGTGATGATGAAATATCAGAGGTGCTGCTGCTGTAAGGAGTAAGGGGTGTGTGTTTGGGCCAGCATAAATTGTGTTAGCTACTTAATTGAAAGACAATGGAGGACAAGATGTTGTGTGTAGTGTCACCCACGTGCTTCTGCACCACTATTGTCTGCTCTCCATCCCTGGGAGAGAGGAGACGGAGGGGTGAAAGGAGGAGGCGGAGGATGTGGGAGGAGGTGGGTTAGTTGACTGCTCTATATGTGTGTGTGTGTATGTGTGTGTGTGTGTGTGTGTGTGTGTGTGTGCGTGCGTGCGTGCGTGCGTGCGTGTGTGTGTGCGTGCGTGCAGGCAGAAGCACAGACGGCTCGTGGTAATTTGATGTGTGTCCCCGGGGATGTTTGATGGATTAATGCTAAGCAGCTCCCTCTTCCACAGCACCACCTGATCTTTGGGCTGCTGCCCCACATATAAAAGGCTGCAGAGTGCTGAGCTCAGCTAGTCCTATCTCGCTCTCTCTCTCTCTTTCTCGCTGCCTCTTTCTCCTTCGCCACTTTCTGTCTTCCTCTCCATCCTCCCTGTCCTCTGCTTCCTTTCTCTCTGTCTGCTGCTTTCTCTACATTTCCTCTTTCTCTTTCAATCCTGTACGGGACAGATTTCTTTGTCAAGCTTTTTTCAACCCTCCGCTGTTTGGCCCGCTGGAGGCCACCTGGAAGCTCTCTACATTTCTGCTCTTCTCTTTTTTCTATCAACATTTTTCTATGTTGCTCTAGCATCACTTTTGTTCTACAAGGGAAAGAAAATGCCACGTTCCTTTTTGGTGAAGCAGCCGAAGGTTCATGATTTCTCGTCTTCCAACTACTACCACCAGCAGCAGTGGGACGACTCCTACACTGTGACACATGCCATCACAGAGTCGGCCACTAACTTGGCAGTGCGCTTGAGTGAAAATGGTGAGTCCCTCTCTGAGTTTTCAACTTTTTGTGTATTTCTGCCGCAGCAGCTACTGATTTCTTCATTTGGAGATGATCCATGTAGTCCTCCACATTAAACTGGAGCAAGATAACCCATAATAACAGACGGAGAATCCTGCAGCGTTCATGTTGTTTGCTTTGTTACCTAATCTTTTCGAAATCCCCCAAAAAACCCACATGCATGGCTCCACCCCCCCCCCCCTTCCATATGCCACAGGACTTTTGTTTTCTAACTCTACGGATGCTAAATAGTATTCAGGTCACGCTGGCTCAATCTGCTTAACACTCAAAACAGATCACACAGCAGCCTTTAATACTATTGTGTACATGAATTATGTGATATATGAGTGTACACGCGCATTCAATCTGATGCAAGCCTTTGTCAGGTACAACTAGAAAGGAGGAAAAAAAGACTCTGGAGAAAGCAGATAGCCACATGGGACTGTGTTGTCCTTAGATGGTGCAGTTGCCCTTGAGTCTCTCCTCTCATCATGCAGTCCCCCCCCCCGTTCATCGCTCCATCTCTCTCCATCTGATCCTGCAGGATGTTAGATAGCCACAGGGAGTAGGATTGCAGCAACACAATCCATATGTGGAGCAGCGAGAGGTGATGGAACAGGGTTTTTAGAAGATGGGTATTGACTGGAAAATAGAGAGTGCTGCAGGTAATTCAATAAAGTGCAACATGAGCAGTGCACTGGCAGACAGGAGATTCTCATCCATGGGATTTCTGGATGTGAGAACAACCCTGTAATACAAGCAATATTGAGTGTGTGTGTGTGTGTGTGTGTGTGTGTGTGTGTGTGTGTGTGTGTGTGTGTTTGGCTCTGAGAAACATCCAAAGAAATGTGTGCCTTGAGCGGATTTAACACCCAAAGCCCCCCAAGAAATGTGTGCGCTTGAGCGGCATTAACACCCAAAGCCCCAAGTACC
>NW_011334063.1:6786-14352 GCF_000735185.1 Notothenia coriiceps
TGGTGTGTGTGTTGTGTGTGTGTGTGTGTGTGTGTGTGTGTGTGTGTGTGTGTGTGTGTGTGTGTGTGTGTGTGTGTGTGTGTGTGTGTGTGTGTGTGTGTGTGTGTGTGTGTGGGTTGGGAGGAGTGGGCTCAATATACCATTGACTGCTGTCAAGATCAGAGCACCCCCCCCACCAAAGACACAACCCTGCCCAGCCCTCCCTTCTCTTTTCGCCAAATCGCAGTCCCCCACCTGTCACTCAATCTCCCCCTTTCCATACTCATGAACACTCTCAAAAACGCCACAGATGGGGAATGATCTGATTAAAATGATTTAGTGATTGAGGGGATTTCACTGCTGAGTCGCTCTGTTTGGATCACAGCCCCCCCCCCCACAGACGGGTTGCTGGTGCTGCAAAGCGGCGACAGGTGGATCGATCTGGAGCCAAACTATTGCTCTGCTGACTGTTTTGTCAGTGTCAGCACATTGTGTTTGACTCATATTCAGCCTCAATGTGCCTTTCACATTTCCCCCTGTGATAGCACTTGTTGGAGCCAGTGGAGGTATTGATTGGGAAGATGTGCGCACCAAACACTCATTAATATTTAAGTTCCAAAGCTTGCTGAACCTGGCACTTACAAATAGCTTCCTGTGTGGGTTTCAAAGTGATGAGAGGTTAGGGTAAAAGGGGTAACTTTTTCTCAGAGGATACTGATGGTGCGTTCCAGTTGTACTGGGATGTGGGAATATCCAAGTTCACAGTGGGAAATTTAAACTGGAACGCCCGGAGGCCGGACTTCCTACTTGGAGACTCGAAGACACCTAGCCGTACCCAAGATCATTATCCAAATGGGGTCTCTGCATGAACATTAAGAGAACACGTATTCACACAAATAATATATTGTTCTGTGTTATTAGTGTCACATTAAATCAACTGTACATATGGTACTGCTCATGTTCTATCTGTGGATATGTTGCTACGATTTACAAAACAAAGCTTATCAACCGGTATGGCTAACCATGGCTCACCCGGTAGCCTACTGCTAAAGCTGTAAACACGGCTAACTACTTTCCAGTGGGCGTCCATCTTTCTCCTACTGTAACACAGTCAACTAGGATGTGACTCCCAGTTCCGACCTCCAACTTCCAATGTAAATTGAACGCAGCATAAGATCATGAAGATGCACCCAAAGAAAATTCAAGTCTTTAATTTAATTTTGTTTATCTTTCCCAGGATACATCCAGGATTACATCATCCCCTCAGAGTTGCAGAGCACAAAGGAGCCGGGTCATGAGCAGCCCTCCCTGCCCCTGTACTCCCCGGGGGGAAGCGCCGGGGAAGAGTTCTCCGACCACGACATGGAGCACCCGGACAGTCCCGTCTCCAGCAGCACCGTGGAGTCAGACAGCAGCAGCGCTGATTTAGAGGCGTGCAGCATCAACGCCTACCTGGTCTCTGACGGCCGCTCCCGCAGGAGGCCCAAGCTGAGGGTTCCCCGCAAGGGAGGCAGCCAATCAGACAGTGGGGATGATGTCAGCTCTGCAGACAGCAGCCCCACCAAAGGGACCTCCACGGGGCGCCACATGTGCGGGGAGTGCGGCAAGTCTTACGCCACGTCTTCCAACCTGAGCAGACACAAGCAGACTCACCGCAGCCTGGACAGCCAGCAGGCCAGGAAGTGCTCCAGCTGCCACAAGGTGTACGTGTCCATGCCTGCGCTGGCCATGCACATGCTAACACACGACCTGAAGCACGAGTGCACGGTGTGTGGCAAAGCCTTCAGTCGGCCCTGGCTCCTGCAGGGCCACATGAGGTCCCACACCGGGGAGAAACCATTCGCCTGCGCCCACTGCGGCAAAGCCTTCGCCGACCGCTCCAACCTGCGCGCCCACATGCAGACGCACTCGGCCTTCAAACACTACTCCTGCAAACGCTGCCACAAAACCTTCGCACTCAAGTCCTACCTGAACAAGCACTACGAATCCGCCTGCTTCAAAGGGCTCCAACCAGAGGACGACTGCAGCTCTGAGGACTGATGGGAAAATATTATTTTTCTTTCCTATTTATACACTTTTTAATAGTCATACAACAAGGTCAGAGAAAAGCTTGCCACTTGTTAGGCTTGTCACATGCATGTATCATAATCCTGCCTTTTGATATAAGCAATAACCTCACTAAATAAATTATTCAGGAATTATGTATGAAATTCATAAGAATCTGAGTGTTGATCACAGATATAAAATATTTTATATTGTTTTTTATAAATTGAATTGCAATAATTTACATGCCAGTATTATTTGATATGCCAAGTAGCTCTTAATTTACCTCAAACGTATTTTATACATGTAAAAATGTATTTGTATTTATTTATTTACTTATTAATTTATTTGCTTATTTTTAAGATTATTTATTTATTATTGGTTGATGTATTTATGAATTTAACATGGACTTATTATAAGCCATGTATTGGATTTGTTAAAAACAAAGCCTCAATATATTCTGACACTATATGTCTCTGTCTGATCAATTCGGTGATGACAATAAAACTGATGAAAATAAATGATTACTAAAACTCCCTCTCTCATGCCTGAATACATGGGAAGATGAAACAGGCAGCTTACACTTTCGTCCGGCTTTAAATTCAAACACTTATTCGGTCTCTGTCTGTCGGGTCAAATCTGACTTTGTTAACCGTTTCTGCATTTGCAGCGTCTTTCTGAGTGTTGCTGCTTGTGTTTGTATTTTGGGCCGATGTGGCACGCTTGCAGGAGTCGGCCTACGTACAGATCAGTGCGAAAAACTGTGTTAATTTAAATCAGACATTGCTTCACAACCACAGATAAGTTGAAGCAATTTTTCACAATTACTTCACACATTGACTTGAATTTGGAAAGACATGTCTTTTATTCAGAGTATAATTTTCATATCTCTAATAGCCTACTCAGTGCGAACACTTGAATCTCTAATTCTAATTCTAAAATCCTAAAAGTTTCTAAATGGGCCTAAAGCTTAATCCAGAGTTATTTCCCTCTCCATTCATTTGACTGATCCGAGTCCGGACGTCACGGAGCAAATGGATGGCAGGGCTTTAGGAAAATGAAAGGGTGCATGGGCTCAATGGATGTGGAAGATTCCCTGAAGAACCCTGTAAGATCAGGGGTACTTTTGTTCTCCAGATTCAGGCCATTTTATCTTCATGCACCACTGAGCCCTGCCTCCAACGCTGTTCCCAGTTCTCTCTATACATCAACGATATATACCCTCCAACCCTTCGCTCCACTCTGCCTGTGTCCGTCCCGGATATAGCCTAGTGTTAGAGTATGCATCGTGAAGACAGACACAGGCTTGTTTACTTCATCGATTAAATTAAAGGAACGATCCATGAGTCTAGGAGAACTAATACACTTTAGGAACCGATAAAACAGAACCCAAATTATTTATTTTTTGTCCTTTTACCTGGTACTTGCCACAGGGGATTTGATACTGATTTGGACCATAGTTGTGGTTCCCAACCCTGGGAACAACCAATCTTACATCCAATATGCCAAAATACTAGAAATGTATATACTTGTGTAAAAAAACACAGCTGCAGTGATAACATGACAAGGTGTCAGATCTAGAGAAGGTTAACTGGTTTTGGATGAGCGGCATGGCTGAGGAAGAAAAAAAGTCCACTAGCCGACAGCAGCTCGCTGTCTTCATCCACGTCATTAATCAATGCTGTTAAAGTAAGACAAAGTTCATCTGTCTTCCTTGCTCTTTGAAAAAACAATTATGAATGACCTTTTACTCAATATCATTTATGTAGTTGTTAACATTATGTTATTTAAAACATTTTCAAACTAAATGCCCTAACAAACGAAGCCGAGTTGGCTGTTGGTAAAAGGATCTGTGATTGGCTGTGTGTCTGTCCATTTATTGATCATTGACGGGATGAGAGCGGACCTTCAGTTGGTGGCTTTAGCTTCTTGAATTAAGCTAGTGTAAACCAAGCTTCAATTTTCTAAAGCCACTTCTGATGGTCCGTGTCCAGAGCCACCCCTTCTCCTCTGGATAAGGTTTTCAAGGGGTCCCAGGAAAAACAACAGATGCAGGGGGCATTGGCTTTTTGCAGATTTCTAAGCAGTTATAATTAAACATTTTAATTATAATATTGAGATTTCATTTTTTAGATCTAATATTTAGAATAAGATTTAACATTTAAAATATATGTGTCTCATGAGAGAAAGCTAAGGTTTATCTTCCAGTCACTTGAAATCAACCGCAATGGAGAACTATGAATAACACAGCAGGATGTAAATAATGGATATTGTATATAATGCCATAATAATATTTAGTTAATCACAGAACATTATTCACTGGTACGCTGATCTTTATGCAACACAATCATAGCTTAGCATGTTGTGCTACTTTATCACCTGAAGTCATCTGCAGTTCTTCTCCTGACCAGCAGAGGGAACCAAGCTCTGAACCCCTGTCAGGCTCAGTCAGGGGGACAAAGGATGAATGTGTTGGTCAGAACAGTCTGAAACATCTGAAACACCACGTCAGGGGGTGTCAGGGGGTGTCAGCTGAACCCAGCAGCACCCAGCCTCCAGCTGTCCTCCACCCAGCCTGCCATGTTAGGAGATTCCTCCACAGCACCGCGCCGCAGCCGGACCACAGGATGTGCTCCGGGTCAGGTGTCATGAGAACTGGGCTGCTAGTCCAGACCAGACAGGGCTGGAGACCGAGGCCACCAAAGACTCATGGGAAATGCAAGTATGTGTCTCAGTAGACCGCAGACTGGAGATGGCTATTTTCAGACACAATGGCCACCATTCTAAACACATATTCATGTCTGTACGTCTGTACACATATGTATACGTCCTCACTTACTGCACACTGAAGCACACACTGATCAACTCTCCTCCATGTGTTTCAGATACAACTACAGTGTTGTTATACTATGACATCTAACTCCTGAATGCCGCACCTATCAATATTTCTATATTATATATAACATAAATTATGAGAAAGGGATCCCTCATAGTAACAAAAGGACACAGATGCCTGTTAGTGTCTTCATTTGAAAAAGGTCTCAAATACTAATGACTTTTTACTACTTTATTACATGACCTTAATAAATACTGATCAGAAAAAAGTAATTAGTTACATATTTTATTTCTCCGATTACCCACAAGCCTACAGATTTGAGGTGCTTATTGTCCATCAACAAAGCATCTCAAATCAGAGGAGTGTGGTTTCACACACCCCCACCGGTCAATCAAACCAGGGGATTCCTGTTAGTGGGCTTACCATCAAACAAGACCCCAGATATAAAAAAAGATGTTCGGAGTTAAAGAGGTCTTACTGCAGAGGCAAGCTATCTGTCCAATATGTCCATGTGTGAATTTGTCCATGTGTTCATGTGAACATGTTTGTATGTATTCATGCATTATCATAAGCTGATTCACCCTCTCACGCAACGCACAGTAAGACAGTAAACAACTAGACCACAGAGCCTTACTGGGATTACGTTACATAATGTATTTACTGAATCTCAATAAATAATTGTTAACTACTTTTTACTCGAAAAAATAGATACAGATGCAAAACGAAATGTTGAGAGCATCACCTTGTCAGGGGAAGTGGGCTTTTTTTCTACTATCTGACATTGTAAAGACTGAGCAATTTAAAAAGGAAAGGAAAGATGAATTGACAATAATAGTTTTTTACAGCCCTTAAATAGCGTCTTTTCACAGTAGGGGATTATGAAAAATTGTGGCTCACTTGACCCCTTCGTGCCCTGTGGCCAGACTGAAAAGGATATAGCCTTAAAAACAAGCGATCAAGCTCTACTGTACATGTCGGCCTACAATAAACCTCCACGCAGGCAAAGGAGCAGAGCCACGCTGCGGGCCAATTATCCACGGAGGATATGACCGCCATGTCCAGAGCGGGAGAATGATCTCCAGGCCAAAACGGATGAGTCTTTTAATAGCCTGCTTTATCCGACCCCAGCCCTGTCTGTTACATCATCTCAGACGAGCTTTTACAGGCCACTTGTAGATCTCTCTGCTGCGATAAACTGTGTTGACCCGTTGAGGCCTTGGCTCTGAGGTCCCAGGTGACTCTGGAGGAAGAACCGGAGGAACTTCAAGCCCAGCCTGGTGGACATTAAGAATGTGCTCCGAAAGAATCCTTGCGTGTGAGTGGACGTCCTGTATCAGGGGGACTGACTCGATGCTCTGCCTGTGGGGGGGCCCTCGGAAATCTCATGGGAGATGATGACACCGTTTCATCAACCCAAGGAGCAAGACACACCTGATCCTTTTAGATATAAGTCTCATAAAGAAGTCTCAGGGTGTTTATTTTAGCACCAATGATAACTCTAGCAGCTGAAAATGTAACACAAGAAACCTTCCCTAATAAAACATTTCAAGTTTGGAACTCGGGACCAACTGTGCAGTTCCTTCCGTGACAGGCTTCTTCACCGCGGTGTCTCAGGGAGAGATACAGCAGGTCCTTTCTTCCTGCAGCCAGGGCCGGGTTTTGGCATAGGTGACATAGGCGGTTCCTTAGGACGCCAGATCTTAGGGGGCGCTGCGCTGGTAGCTCTGGGAGGGGAAAACTTTTTTTGGCTGTTTGTGCTCATCCTAATTTTCGGCCTTGATGTAACAACATTCATAATTAAGTAAAGGTAACACCCTTTTCACCCCGGTTACACTTTTCATTTGCCCTGTGGGCGCTGTAAGTGATGAAATGTTGGCTTATCAGGCGCCCGCAGCTCACAGCCAAAGTGTGAGTGAGCACGAGAGCGTGCGAGCGAGGGAGAGAGAGGGCGTGCACCGGTACCGGGAATTGTTGTTGTTAGCATCTGGTGGTAGCTGCGCTAATCGATATAAGAAGATGTTTCTACAATAAGGTGTAGGGAGAGTCCTCTCCTGTCCTGAGAGGATCTGTGAGGTAAAGCAGGGGTTCCCAACCTTTATTGTGCCAAGGACCGGCAGATACATAAATTACTGTTCATGGTCATTTGAAAACAAATGCCGGTGTCGGACAGACACAAACACACCGAACACACAGAGCTGAGCAGAGCACATACACACACACACATCATGCGCCTTGGTGACTGGACATCTCCTTCATAAAACTAATAAAAGGGGGAGTAATCGGGAAGTTCGATGTGTGTAGAGACGTTAGAGGTGTGTGTGGTTAACACGTAGCAGCCTGCAGTAGGCTACTCTTAAGCTGTTCTGATTAAGGTAAACACAGTGAAGGCGGTGCGTAAAAAGGCACAGCTCTTTACCCGCTGGTGCTGCACTTCTCAGAGGCGGAGTATACGTCCCGCTGCCTCCTGATGTTGCAGCCATTTAATGAAGTGAAGGAGGCTTTCCTTCTATAAAACAGCTGCGGGCAGCAGATACCGTGAGAGTCCCGGACATGAATTCATAGATCAAGGCAGACTGGTTTACTCTCCTGTTTTGCCAATACGGTGCTTAAACAAATAGCTCTACAGATGTAGCGATTCATTTCAGACAGTTTGAAACGCGAGGGCCGTGATTGGTACGTGATCTGCCCTCGCTCAAGGGAAAACCTCC
>NW_011334064.1:0-1381 GCF_000735185.1 Notothenia coriiceps
CTTCAGTTTCAGATTCACCCTGTAATAGAAACATGTGATGGAGCATTACTAACCTGACTCAGACGGTTCACCAAACCATCTATGAAAGCTCCATTGGAAGCCATTTTGAAAGGGCAGGCACTTTCAAAAACACTTGGCAGGTGATTGGATCAATCTGTCTATCACCTTCTATCATGGGCTGCTTCTGATTGGTTAACAATGGCTGGTACATGTGGAGCACAGCACTTCTGATTGGTGTGGACGACTGACACATAAGAAGAAAAAAAAAAAATCGGAGGCTTTGCCATTTAATAATTGCTTCATTTCAAATCGCTATTTCGATTTAAAATCAATTAATCGTTCAGCCCTACTTAGCTGCTACTTACCACATCACCACGTCACTTGTAACTCTGCTTTCGGGAACTATATTTGATAAACAAAACGTTTGAAGATAGAATAAAAAGACAGGGTCAGAAACAGCCACGGTTGGAGCTTTGACCATGCTTATCGTACTTAAAATAGACGAGGGAAAGAAATGCTATAGTTCTTAAATATGGCTAATCGTGGCTGGAAAACATCTAATTGCATGGGTTTGATTCTGTCAGGTATTATGGGTTCTCCTCTCTTTAACATTTTAGATACTTATATTGCTTAAAATTGTATATAGTCTCGTCTGGCATCTTAAAATGTTAAACGTGTTTTGTTTTGAAGTGTTGTCTCGTGGGAAGGTGGCCTGTGTAATCAAATGTGATGATTATGGTTTATTTTGAACAATTACTTTAATTTGATATCAAATGACATTGATAAAAGGTTTGGGCCATATTGACTGACGGAGTTGACTCCTCTCGCCTCCTGCAGGTCTTCTGTGCTCGTCTCCTGGAGGAGGCGCGCTCTCGCTCCTCCTTCCCCTGCGACGTGGTTCAGGGAATCTTCTCCAACATCTGCTCCATCTACTGCTTCCACCAGCAGTTCCTCCTGCCGGCGCTGCAGAAACGCATGGAGGAGTGGTGAGGACCCTCTTCTCCTCCTCCTCCTATTCCTTGTTCTTGTCCTCCTCACCTCCTCACCTCCTCACCTCCTCTCTCCTGTGTGTCTGCAGGGAATCGAACCCTCGTATCGGAGACATCCTTCAGAAGCTGGCTCCCTTCCTGAAGATGTACGGAGAGTACGTGAAGAACTTTGACCGAGCCATGGAGCTGGTGAACATCTGGATGGAGAGATCAGCGCAGTTCAAGGCCATCGTGCAGGAGATCCAGGTGTGTGTGTGTGTGTGTGTGTGTGTGTGTGTGTGTGTGTTGATGTGTGTGTGTTAACCTGTGTGTGTTGTGCAGAGGGAGGAGCAAACCAAAATATGTTAAGTTAATAACTGGGCTGAAATTTGGTTATGTTACATTTGCTCCCC
>NW_011334065.1:0-5516 GCF_000735185.1 Notothenia coriiceps
GATTCAGTGAGCGACAGACATCGATTAGGCCTGCATCGCTGCAGATTTCTTTCAACAGTTTTCCTTCCGCCCTCAGTTTAAAAACTGGGTGTTTCTCCACTGGTTAACATGGGTTAACAATACCGTGTAACTGTCACGTTTGAAGGGACGAAATCGTGACATCTTCACGTCTCCCATCATGGTAAATCGTCACATGTTCACGTCTTGCCGTGATACCGGGTTACCTACACAATGTACAAAACACAAATACACATTGTACAACAAACACAAACAGCTTCTAAAGCATTAATAAATATCAGGCTACAGCCCCTGTATATTTTATTATGTGAAGCACTATATGGTTTCATGAAAAATATATACTGTTTATTGGTAGATATCTCCTGAAGCCTACAAATAAGGTGTGAAATGTAGGCCTGTTACATATATTATTGAGCGATATATATTATACACACTGTTCTGCTTTCTGCACTGACCTCAGCAGCTGTTCTCACTGTAAACATCGCCTCACAATGAAAGCATAACCTAACATCCAGGGGAGATGTGATTAGTGAGTAAACAAACAAACGGTAAAGGGCAGAAAGTCTGATGCACATTTGATCATCTTGAATAACTTATAATCACAACTGGAACAGTTTGCAGAGCTGTGCTTCGTTGACATCCAGCCATGCGTCACGCCTCTTTTAAACATCACTGTTGGCTGAAATCGTCTCCGGAGAATACTTCAGTGTACCCTTGGTTATAGCTCCTCCAGAGACACTCCTCTCTCCTCTAAATCAGTGTATCCTCGGTCACGGCTTCTCCAGACAGCCTCCTCGATAATCGATCCTCGACGAGCCTTTAGAGAAATTAGTTTTCCTTCCAGACGGCGCGCCGACATTCGTTTCCGGGTTGCTGCAGGATGACCTGGGAGTCTGGGACGCGAAATTAGAGAAATGACAAACGGCTCATTTCCGAGTACTCCCGCGCGTCTGCTTGACGCCAGGACGACCGGCCGCCCTCCCCGACAGGCGCACGGACGCGAGGGCCCACTCATCACTGCGCGCACAAGTGCAACCGCAGTTTTAATTTAATATTACAATACATCACTTTGTCTTTCCCAGCACAGGATACCTGACTGCGGAGGACATTGTTGCAAAACTCTCTGCAAAAAGAACAAATACATCTTGCAACAGGTTCAATATTAATAGAGCCAATGTGTGGGATGGAGCAATCCGCGGCTTCAAAGGTGCCTCATTCGACCCCTCTCATGAGATGTCAGTTAAGTTCACTGATGATGAGGGACAAACTGAGGATGGAGTGGACACTGGTGGTCCCAAGCGTGAGTTCTTGACCCATCCATCCATCTTCTCCCGCTTATCCGTGGTCGGGTCGCGGAGGTAGCAGTTCCAGCAGAGAGCCCCAAACTTTCTTTTCCCTGGCCACATCAACCAGCTCTGACTGGGGGATCCCGAGGCGCTCCCAGGCCAGCGAAGAGATATAATCCCTCCATCTGGTTCTAGGTCTACCCCTTGGTCTCTTCCCAGCTGGACGTGCCTGGAACACCTCCCTAGGGAGGCGCCCAGGTGGCATCCTAACTAGGTGCCCGAACCACCTCAACTGGCTCCTTTCGACGCGAAGGAGGAGCGGCTCAACTCCGAGTCCCTCCCTGATGACCGAACTTCTCACCTTATCCCTAAGGGATAATACAAATTAATTTACACTCGTCATTTTATAAATTGTGTCTTGCCTTGTGTTTCGTCCTGGTTTGTATGTATGTAACTAAGGAACTGATTGTCTCTTTCTTAATTGTAGAAATTTATTAAAATTTGGTCTTACCCGGCCAAGATTCCCGAATTGGAAGTCAATTCTGGTTACTCTCGCCCTATGTCGACACGGTACTAGTAGTAATTGTATGCTACAAAATTCTCACCTGCAAACCACTTTTTGCTCTAGGTTAATATGTCACTCCTGAGGAGACAGGAACGCAGTCGGAGGAGCTGGGGGGGTTTTGACAGAGGAGCGGGTTATTGGTGGGGGTTGTTCGTAGTTAATTTGCTGCTTCTTCGACCTCGATTTCTTACGTCCTCCCTGCACTCATCTCCCTTCCTCCACTAGATCGTTGCATTATTATCCTCTGCTAGCTGAAAATATAAAGCAAGTGTACTGTGACCGACTAGTTAACGTCTATAATGATGTAGTTACCACGACATGTTATAAGTCCTACGTTGATTCAATGTATAGCAGAAGAGACAAACCGTTTGTTGAGGTCAATGTCACAAGACTACCGAGGACACGGTGAATGCAAAAACTGGTCGTCGCAACTTGTGTTGGTTTCTCATGAAAACTAACGGAGTACAAAGAGTGAGTTACGTCATGGTTCCAAGTTGTGTGCGACCGGACTAGATCTATGTCATTAACCGTCACGTATGTGATCAATACGTCGTCGTACTCCTGTGTAAAAAAGTGAAGAGACATAATACACTGCATGACTCTTCTAGAGTTTTTACTTCTGGTGGTGTTTATATCGTACAATTGATAATAGTTGTTTTTACACATAGTGATGTTATGTAGAGTATTAACATTCGATAATTGCAAAGATATAGAAATATAGTCTCTTTGTGAAGATTCATGTATATCTATTATGGTCGTAAGAACGTCTGTCACTGCGCCTGTTTGACTCCGCTGCGTGCGAGTGTGGCGGTACCCCTTGTTTGTCAACGGATACTTGTACTACAAAAGAAGAAGAGGTCAGTCCGTATTTTGTGTAGTAGTCCTCCCCCAGCCTACTTACATGTGTGGTAGGTTCAGTTCGGCCTGTACTTCAGAATATGGGTTGTTGGTGGTGTTGTCACGTTCCTCTAAAGGTTTCATAGAGCCCTGTAGAACCAAAGTTTGCTCGGGCGTTGCCCTTGTTGGACCCTGGTCGCATGTGTGTATCTCTACCTCTATGTGCGCTCTTGAGCCTCGTGCGTCCCCTGCGCCATGACGTCCGAGAAATGGTGTTTTAGTTGGTGCGTGCTACACTGCGTGTCCCTCGTTACTGCTGGTCGTCTCTGTTTTTGCGAGAAGACAGATCGGCGTCGGTAAAAGCATAGGATGGTATGGTCTGATACCAGTAGGTACTCGGGTCCTTACCCAGGTACTGGCTTTCTTTCTCTACCGCCGCATGTTCGCCACGGCTCTACCCAAAAAGAGGCGTCCCGANTTCAACCAAATCAAAGTGTTTGTAGGAAATACAATAAAAAGTGTGTCCTGTGAGAAAGTCACTCTAGTTCATTGTCAATCCTCCCGATTTTCGCGGAAGACTCCCGATTTCATTGCCCTCTCCCGGTTTCCTCCGGGGGTCATATTTCTCCCGATTTCTGACAAAATCAGATTTACACACGACTGTTTCCACTCGGACTTTAATACAGCTACACCATTGTTTGGTTTCCATGGTAACACGTCTCTTTAGAAGCGCGTGCAACTCAAAGTCTGGGAGGGTGAGGCAGATACAGAACAAGAATCGACAACTACTCTACTCTCTGCTCACTCCTTTCCTGTAAAATACAGGTCCAGCCCACACATATGCTCCATCACGGACGGTGCTACAGGCCGCAAGGCAGTGCACTTACAACTACAATAAGCATGTTAATGTTAATCTAACAGCTCCGCTGATCCACAACCCCCCCCCCCCCTCAATTTTGCATTTTGAAATGTTCCCGATTTCTGAGGTCTAAAGGCTGGCAAGTATGCTCTAGTTATTGATCTGCTGACTCAGATATAAATTAAGGTCAAATACAAAGAGGTACATCAATATTTAATATAGGATAAATGTGGGTTTTTGAAAAAGGTAAATATTCTACAGAACAAGGAGTGGAATTTGTATTGTGGGGGAAGATCGACAGCAACAAGGCTTTCAGTATTTCCCTCCAAAAGAAGTGGAAATCTGAAAACCAGTGAGCTCAGAAATCTTCCTTCTTACTGAAAACAAATACAGAAACACAAAACATTTACAGAAACACACCGCAGCAGTGATGTGCTGTCAGAGCCAATCAGCACCTCCTGACCTGCAGATCAATGCATTCCTCAATAAGGTTTATATAACCTCTGTTAGTCAATTTGTATCCCCAAAATCAGCAATTGCAATATCTGGATGAATACAAACAAATCCTAATAATTTGTTGTCAAATCAGCCATACTATTCCACAATCCACAGACCGCACAACCTGGTAACTTTACCCCTGAGTGCTTGGGAATCTCTGACTCGTATTGTAATGTTATTTGTTTTAACCCCGCGCATATACAGTCTATGAATAGAAATCATACAAGACACATGTGTTAGAATGTACTGTACAATGTGAAATGTACTCCTATCTGGGGCTACTAGCAAAATCCACCACAAGGTGGTGTAGCTTGCACAGCAGACTGTGTTTCAAGATTCAGTGAGTTTCCAGCCATAGCTAAAGTTTGAAATGATACTAACCCCATCTAGTGGCGGTCTAGATGTGAGGCCTTGTCTTGGGAAGCAGCATTAGGCATTAACCTTCAACTTCATGAAGTTTGTCTTGTTCTTGCAAAAGTATCTCATTCCCAAAGAGCTGCTAATAGACAGGCAGATTGATCGGATACTGTAGTATTAATATTCCATGTTCCTCATTATCCTATTGCTGAAGTACCATTGTAATCACCACTGGGAAAAACAGAAAAAAAAGTAAGAAAAACGACAATGGACTGAAGTGAAGAATGCAAAAGACTCACAAGTAGAACAGCACCTGTGGTTTGGGAACATCCCATCCATCTTTCTGCACAGGGGGAATTGTGTGAGTGTGTGTGCATGAGGAAGATGTGTGAGATGAAGAAAAAGAGGGATATAGGGAGGACATGTGGAGTCTATGAGTAATAGGAGAGACATCGTAAGCATATGTGACCTATTGACATTGAGCGGGCTGCATTCTGGTTTCAACTGCAGCCCATTGTGTGGTTCTGTGGACCACAGAAAGCCTCAGGGAAGATGGCTTAATGTACCAACAATGAGTTGCTGAGCACCATTTACTTCTGTAACAAGTCACAAATAGCTCATCATGACAGTTAGAGTGGGGCTCATTAGTAAGTCGGAAGCGTATTGTGAAGTAAACAGTCAAAGGAAATGGAAAGCTATCACACAAACAGGATCTTAATACCACTCCTAAGCGTAAAAAGAAATGTAATAGAACTTGGACCTCCACAATTCCAGCCCAAACAGGGAGCCTGTTATCATCCAGCATCTCTCCCAGCTAATATTTCACTTCAGCTCCCGGGCCCACAGAATGAGAGACGTTTCCATTTCATGTCAGTCATTTCCAGGCCTGTGTGTTACCTGTGTGGTGATAAGTGTTTGACTGACTGGGAGTGTCGTTAGTCACTGTCCGGCTCCCACTGACAGCCACAGATTGACGCTGATGATGAGAGGAGGAGAGGCGCGGTGAGTTCAGGAACAGCTGAAAATCCCTGTTGATGTAGGGGTAGAAAACACATTAACACACAAATATATATATATATATATATATATATATATA
>NW_011334065.1:5551-20925 GCF_000735185.1 Notothenia coriiceps
CATACTAACACTTCAAGGTGGATTTAAAGCGAAGGTGTTCTGTTATTGTAATGGGGATTCTTCCTAATTTGCAAAAATATGTAAGTCTTAATACACATGACATCTGCTATCTTTAATCTTCAAAAGGAAAACAGACCCATTTAGTAACATTAGAATGTTGTCACTGCTTAGTGATTTAGTATGATGAATTAACAATTGTTGGACCATTTTCAGTAATGCGTAATTTCTATTAATTCTAGGAATTTCCTCGGAAGTATTCAGATAAAACGTTTTTTTGGTAGTAATTACAGGGACAAGCAAGACAAAATTGTGTTAAAATAGATAGATTCCAATGAACTGTGTTGTGCAGTTATTGATTCCCAGTTATATATTTAGCAATAGGATACAATTGCTGTGAACCAATGTTGCATTGTAAATTAAGTATTTAATTTATCAATATTTATATTTGTATGTAATGGAATGTTGTGGTTGTACTATAGACAACATTTCAAATGTTTTTAAGTTTGGCTGACATGCATAAATGGATGAATAAATAATCCACTTCATGTAAATTAATCACATTTGTATTATTTTGTCTCTTTAGAGTTACCTTGTTGTGGTCTTGGGACAGGCTTGCCTCCATCATTCAAAAGGTGTAGTGCAATCAGCAGCCTAATTGCCAACACCTGGGCCTTGGACTTCACCAAAGGCCTGCCACAGCGAGGGGGGTTTTGGGACAGATCACTTTTCTTTAGTTTTATTGCAGTCCATTTCGCAATAATATTTTTAGTTTTTTTTGCATTGTTAATATTGAGTGAGTAGTATTTATTTGTAGCTACTTATTTGTAATTATTGGAATGTTTTCACCCATTGTGAAATAAGGTTGTTAAATTGAGGTTGTTAAAAATGGTTTGGCCGGTAAGTTTATATTTCCCCTCATGTGTCTGCTCTTTGTTTGCCTGAGTAATTTTATTGGCTTTAAATTACCAGTTTACAAGTTGACATTCAAAAGAGGGTTCCACAATACATAAGCAAAATAAAAAATAAATATAGGAAGAAAAGTCAGTAATATTAACTCAATATAATAATATCATTAACAGTAACTCATTTCCATGTCCTTTCCACATCGTGTAGAGACAGGCGTTTATATATTTATGTTATAAAAGGGAAATATTAACCCATTTTGTCAGATCTGTGATTCTATGTCCATCTGTGTCCATCTACCTTATTTAATTCAAACTTTGTATCTATTTCTTGTTTATATGTCATTGTGTTTCAGAATTGTAATCACTGTCAATGAATTGGTTGCCCATTACAGCTTTAACAATTTAACCTATTTAAAACTTATAAGTATACATTTCTAACAATTTCCAATAGACAAAGCAGAACAAGTATGGAAAAAGCCCTGGCATGACCTTTAAACTTCAAAACAGGCCCGATCATAGACGGCAGAAAATATTAAAACAGAAGTGATATCAATGATGCATGACAGGAGGAATGAAGTTTGCAACACTATTTCAGTCTTCCAAAGACAAATTACAACACCTTGGTTTGCTTCCACCACTATGGGCCAACCTGGGAAAGAAAAACAGGAAATAATACAGCACTACAAGGCCATAAAGTTCAATCTCCGGACATCTCTGGAACATGTTTTCACCCTCACGATCTCTACCCTTCCTTTCACCTCTGCTTCCAAAAGAGAGGCCGTTACAGTAGATGGATTGGCTGAGTGTTGCAAGGTTTCCAAAAGCGAGCAAAGTCTGACTGCTGCTCTACCTGAGGAGCAAAAACAAAAGAGCCATCTCTACCTGTAGGACTGTGGGAGTCGAGGCTTTGATCTGGACCAGAAAGAGAGAGTAGTTTGATGAAATATTGATGCTTTTTTTTTTTAACTGTGTCCTGTGGGAGCTCAGTCTGCTCTCAGGATGTGTGCGCTGATGCACAATACTGCTCTGTACTTTGCTAGATGAGAATGGACTTGTCTATGCGGCTCAAGGAGTCTTATCGGTCCTAATGGGGCTAATGATGACCCCCCAGTCGGGGCCTGTATCAGTCAGGGACTTTTTTTCGGTTGATCAAAAGAAAAGGTACTTTTAATCAGTCAACATCTATTGCAGAATACACACACCATGATGTGAGTTTGACAGCAAAGCCTGCACATGACTTACATCTTTATTTGGTGTTGGATGGGTAATTGTTTGCCCTTGAAACAAAGGTTTGCGGTTTTCAGTGGTCTATACTTTAACAGGTGATACAGTATATAAATGTAGAGTGCCTCCCTCACAATGTATAAGAAATAATTTATCTTTGAGAATATATAAAAAAAGGAAATGTCCAGATTGTATTAGTTTAACAGACACATAAACAAACACTGGAAAATTCCCTTAAAGCGCCTTTTTTGGCCCAGCATTGGAATATAAAGGCCTTATTAAGCCCAGTATCACACCATGTAACATGATTTCAACTTGCAGCTCAGAAACTTTGATTTGAGTTTGAGTGACCCACATTCTTCAAGCAACAATGATCTCCATGCAAGAAAAAAAAAAATCTGAATATTGATAATTGCCCAGAGTGCTTTTGTCTGAAAGTTAAGAGGCAAACACACTCCAATCAGACCGGAAAAGAAAGTGAAACACGAGGGGGGGGATTTATCACTCTCAAATGCTCACGTTCATACACAGCGATAGACGGCCGGCATAATGACTTCTGTGGAAAAAAGCATAGCGATTATTTAAACTTAAAGGAAGAGGAGAAAAGGCAGTGAAGCGGGTCGATGGGGGGAGGAAAGAGGGGTCTTAGGAGGAGCCAGGGGCAGCAGATAGTCTGGGAAAGGTCTCGCGTTAAAGTGGAATTAACATGCCTTTCCATTGGAGTCCATTAGATAATCATATTCATACCACACAAGGCACCAAACCCCTCTCTGTTTCATTATTCCCTTTTAATTCAGCCTGATAAGGGGGTGCAGGCGTCGTGGTTTTATTATGTCGTCATTTGGAATCCACATGAAATCCCCACGGGATGTTATCACGGGAAATTGCTTAAATAGCCCAAGTGGATATAGTTTGGCGTTTATTATTTCCGACGGATTCAAAATAACTGCAAATATCCTTTTCTGGTTATTGAGGGCTGAGAGTCTTATCAGTCATTCACACTAATGGGCCCACTCAAGCCACCCGATACCTCCGGCAGGGGGGGTCGGGGGGAGAAGTGATGATGGGAGGAGAAGAGGCTGTGTTTAGTCTCCTGAATGTACAAGTGTGTGCAGGTACAGTACATACAGGACAGGAAGAGAAACATAAAAGAGGTAGAAGGAGATGTTTTCCGCTCTATGTACACAGCTTAGGGATGGATAACAGCGGAGCAGAGGTCGCTGAAGCTTTCCTTTGTGCTTTGTTTGTTTGCTCCTTAAACTCTGCTCCATGGCAAACAGACCCCGTGTCAGGTGGCTGTAGACATTTATTGGATGGTACACGCTCCCTTTTAGTCTTGAGATTAAGAGCAAGCAAACACTTTGAGTAATCCTATAAGGCCTTTATTAGATAGAGATAAAGAAGGTAATACAACTTGAGGACTAGTTACAGAGTATATTTTCAGTTATAAGGTGGCCTATCAATTTAGTTATTTTAAAATGTTTGTTCCTTTGTGATTTGAGAAATTCTCCTAAATCAGTATATTAAAACATTTACATTTTGGAGATACTTAATGCTTCAAATGAAAATATACTCCTAAAATTCTTGACAGCTACATGGCTTTAGCAAGTCAGTGTATCAATTTAGAAGCTCAGTTTGATCATATAATAAAATGTGCTAGATTTATTTAGAATAAAATGTTCAATGAGGTATGTGAAATAAAAAAATGTTACACCATGTAGCAATCCAATAAGTATAAACACTCACAATGGCAATATGAACACCTCTCCATCTGAAGCACCTGCTAATTCCTTTTTTTTGCAATTTGAATGCAAGACTGTTACTTCCAATGGAGTATTTCCTGTGGTGAAGCCATGTTTAAAGAGGTAAAGTGCCTCAATACCACCTGAAGACACTTCAAATATCCCCCTTTCCTAAACTGCTGCCTTTCTGCTGTGACAGATACAGGAGCCTCTGTCGATCCTCTGTTCCTGCAGCCAGTGCATTTCCAGCAGTCACATCTGTGTGGATATAATATGCTTATTCTGCCGTATCCGTTTCACAGTGACATCTGTCCAGCGGCTCAGAATTAAAGGAAAAATTCCAAATGCCTACACAACATTCTGCCAAGTATTGATTTACTGTTACTCGTGTAACATACGTGGACAATATATATTATTTCAGTGAGATCATGGCTGAAACATGCTCTGTCATTTAGTGATTTTTTTAGAAATAGGCACAAGACACATCTTCAGTGCACAGCATTTCTTATTGGAATTGTGACAATATGTGAGTGTGTGCATGCTTGTGATTGGTTATCATGTGTGTGTGAGAGTGTGTCTGTGTTTGTGAGTGCCTACCTTGGTGAGTACACCTCCCTGTCTGCAGATCTCAGGGTCTGGAACAAACAGTAGTTCCTTCTTAATTGGGGTGAGATCAGGGGCTTACAGGGGGCCAAGAAGGGACCCGAACCCCTTTTTTTTCTCCTCCAGAATCGCTTTGGCTACAGAGGTGCTTTTGATGTGTGCTTTGGCTCTGCAAGCCTTACTTTGGAATATGTTCTTGGGAGACCATTGGTTACTTGCCTCCAGGCAAAATCTCAATCCCCAGGATCCTGGCCCTCTTTGATGAAATACTTTCGGGAGCCGCTAACCCTACTGATGCCCATGTGCACCCCCTCCCCCTTCCTTTACCCTCATGTTCTCCCCCACCTCCACGTTCCTCGGATTCTCTTTGAGAGATTCATAACAAGGACTTTATCTCTGTGTAGTCCAGGCCAGATGAGCACCGCCTGACAAACTGACAGGAGAATTAGCCGTGTCTTACAGAGCACCTTTGACTGTCTCCTCTCTTGGCCTGACTTCCTGTCACCACGGATACATGCATTTTTATTTTATTGACACTAATTTATATCACATATTCTCTCATTGTACATGTGTAACATTTCTGTGTGTGTTGTTTGTTTTTAAACGTATAACCTTCCTATTTAAAATGATCAAATACAAATCATTTGTGCTTTTATTTTTGACATATGGAAAGAGCACATCTATATTTGTTGATTTATTGATTAATAGTGGCAGTTTTTGAGTTATTTAAAATATCAAACTCAAAGGCTTACACCAAAAATTAGAATCGAAACTTTAAATATTCATCAATATCAACATTCTGTCAGTTGTGACAGTGGGCTCTGATTGATGACGGCAGTAATTAGTCAATGCAGTTGTATTTGCATAATAGGCATCAGAATAGTAGTTGTAAAACATACTTGATAAAATAGAGAGTTCTTTAAGATTAAAGACAACTTAATTTGCAGCGGCAGCTAATTCTCTGTCATTATCAGGATAATTACAGTGACTGTGTCTTGATGGGCTTGACCCCTCGGCCACACACACATTCAAATCCTGGTCAAACGATTAACCGGCGATTTTCCTCTCCAAACTCCCACCTCTTCATTGATTGAAACAGCACCCTCAAGACCTCTCTTACCACATCATTTCCCTGTATATTGATTATGTATATTGATTATAACCTAACCCTACAGGAGGGCTTTCCACAGCATTAGGTATCCCTCTGAAGGCTGAGCCCAGGAGCCTTTTTTAGTTCTCATAAGTTGACAGTTGTGAGCATGTAAGGTGGATACTTGAGAAAAAGGCCTGTGTAAAAACCCTGTATTAAAGCAGTAGAATAATCACTTTTACCTTACAGTTTAATTAACACAAGTAACAATAATAAATCTGGTTGTGATTCGAAACAAATCAAAATGATTATGCCTTTCATTATGATTCTCAACAGCAATTTAATTTTTTTTTCTTTCACAGTTGTCACGTCAAGCATGAATTATGTTTAATCAATGCAATTGAATAATATATATTTTATTTGTGGATGTTTAAGATAACATTATGCTGATGTGATATCATACGTCCATTAGGCTTGATTATAGGGGTGTACAGTATGTGAATGTACACAGGGCAACATCGTTACTGCTGCTATTTAAACTTGGGTAAAATGACTTGCAACCCTAATTTCTGTTACAATACAGCTGCAGTGTAGTTTAAAAAGGTGAAATAATAATTTTTAAAGCAGCTTCCTGGTATTCCCTTGATATTTTCCATTACGGGCTCATTTAAACACTTATAATTAAGTCACATGGACAGACAAAAATAAAATAAAACATGAAAATAAAAGAACTTTCTAACTAGTGTAAGTTTATTGTGAAATTATGTTTCCTTTCTTAAATTGTATAAGTTATAGATTTGTGTTCCAATGGCCTATTAGAAAAAGGTATTTGGTAAACTCAGTATCGTGTTTGTGTGTTTTTTTTCACAAGTTATAAAACAGGAATTACTATAGCATTTCAATAAAACAAATGTTGTCTTAAAGAAAGAAAAAAGAAGGAAAGAAAAGGGGTACAGAAAATAAATAAAAAAGGAGGGAGGCAGAGAGGAAAGGAGGAAGCAATCCGAAGGGAGGAGTCAAGCGAGCGAAGGAGCAGCTGGAGTCCCACACTTCGCCCTCTCTCTTCTCCTCGAAAAAGCGCACTAAATGTAATAACAACTCTCCATGCGCTTCTCTGACGCTTATGTTGTTTTTACGCACATCTGTGGTCTGCTATCGGCAGATATTATCGGAAGGCTGATGGTGTTAGTCGGGCGGTTTTTGCACACAGCAAACTGTGAGAAGGAGGAGAAAGAAGAGGAAAAAGTCTGGCAGCGAAGCTTCGGAGTTGGAGTTTCACCGTAAAGAAAAGTCCCAGGCAACTCCAAAGGCACATCTGCAAGTTAGCGACAGAACAAGCCGAAGAAAGAAGACCAATCATTTTTTTCCTGTGAAGATAAAAAAAGTCAAGAATTACAAGGGGAAACCCCCCAAAAAGTAAGTAATCTCTTAACATTTTTCACTCATTGTTGCGCCTATTTGTCTACTTTTAAAGTTTGGGAGTTGAAGCAGGAGAGGTTTCACATTTCAAAAAGATGGAATTTCATACAAGTTAAGATGTAGACATGAAGTGGATTAACTGACAAAAAGTGGTAAGAAACACCAGCTTTTAAAAAACAACAGCTATAAAAGCTTCGCCCCCCCAGAAAAAGCAGAACATACTTGTTTTACACTTGGCCTGGGTGTGTGATTTATGCTCTGTGAAATAAGTGTTGGTTGTTGGAAAGCCCGGATGGCATAGTATCCGACGGACAGATGTGCTTTTTTAAAACAAGCCTAAAGTTGCATAAAGTTTGTTGGAAATAGGAAACTTGTTTTTTTTGGGTATCTTTGATGTGTTAAACAGAAAAAGCACGTGTAATTCTGACGGGAGTTTTGAAGTGAACTTATGCAGACATGTAACTTTATTGGACTTTTGCCTAAAGAAACGCGCGTGGGGGGAGGGGGAAGGAGGCATGCATATTTATGTGCATGTGTGATCATATTTCAGTGTCTGTTATTGATTCGGTTTATCCTCTTAGAGTGTGCTGACTTATTGGAACACTTACACTTACATGCTCACAGATACTATTTTATTTTTTAAATTATATTTAATTGTATAACAATTGTACAACCCCAAATGTTTCTTCATCACTGGTTTACATAGTATTTTTAAAATGTAATTTGTCAGTGTAGGCCTTTTTTTTTAAACAGGGAATATTTGCTCAAAAAATAAAGATATATTTTATAAGGAAAAACTGCAGCCAAATAATTTATATGAAGACTATCTGTTAAATTAAATCTTGCCATTTGATTTGAATGAGGAAGTTTTGGTATTATCATGTTATTCCTTCATCTTCAAAAAAGAAAAAAACGTGTAAGGATACATCATAGCGTGTTTGAAGGCATGTACATGTGCTCAGAGAAATGTAAGCCCATTACAGTGGGAGTCTGTGGCCCTGCAGGGGTCCATGAGGGGAGTTTTATGGGGCCCCAAGCAACATTTGAAATGGTGCAAAGTGACTGTTAAGGTTTAAAATTCACTGGATTTATCACAATTAAACATTTATAAGAGGGGCTATTACAATAACAGATGTGTCCATGTTATCATTACAGCAAAATACACACAAAAACACATTTAAAAAAAAGTCTCACATGGATTTGTGCAGGGTTTGAAGAAATGTCTAACAGAAGTCAGTCTTGGTTTTTGGGGGTCCAAAACATTTGAGAGCCCCCAACCCTCCACATGTGCGGATATTTGTTTGAAACTTTCCCTCCTGTGCTCGCCAGCTGTTCCACATTTTATCTGCTTGTCTGCTCTCGGGTTTCACACAGACGACGAGGGTCCGAGGTGCTCAGCCATGCGGTGCTGCTCAAAATCCTCCTTTTTTTGACACTTGGCAAATTATTAACGGAGGTCTGGCTGCCTTGAGACGGAGCAGTGAGCGAACACACAAAATAAGATGTTTAACAGCACAAGTTCACACAGATAAAAATCTCCATTTAGTTATTTTTATGAGGTTGCTCCATCATTCATCCTTACTGTGGACTTTGGCATTGAGCAAGCTTTTTTGCAGGTCTTGTTTCCATTTGTCTTATAAAATAAAAATGGGACTGTCACATAAACTGTCATTCAATATGTCCCCTATTTTTATTTATAATAACAAAATAACAAGGCAGTTTATTAGGGAATAAATCACTGTCATGTCAATGATTCAGCTCAGTTAATATGGAAAAGAATAAGGAGACGGACCAGGCCTCGCACAGATTTAAGGCTTAATATTTTTATTTTTTCAAATGATATCATGAGAATCATTTCAAAGTAATTACCTTTATTGTGATTTAACAATCATGGCTTTACCCCTATTGTTTTTATTTGATTTGGGTGGCCTCTTAACAATTTGTTCATCAAAGTGGTGCTTTAATATACAATATAATTGCTTATATAAATAATATTTGAGGCCAAGATTGGGATGGCATTTGATTGTAATTTTATAAAAGATATATAGGATATGATTTATTTTCTATGAGCCTTAAATTAAATTAGATTAATTAAAATGTAGTGATGACAGGTAAATCTGAGACATTTTTGTATTTAATTTCCTGCACTGTTATAAAAAACATTGAACATAACTGTTTAATTTCTGTTCTCACGGTCAGTTATGTCAGTATTCTTTTTAAAGGATGTGATATATATTAATCATTTAAAAGCCACAAAACACAATTCAATAATTAATATGTATAAATAACATATTAGAAAACTTAAAAATAGTTTTTGGCACTATTACATTTGATCTAAACACACTACCAAGGGGTTAACTGATCTCAAACAGGTGCACCTTTCCCTAAAAAAGCACATTGTCTCATTGTGATGCAGCAGCAGTGATGAATGCAGCAGTGTTTAAGATGCTAATCTGCTGGAATGAGATGCACAACTCGGAGCCACTCGCTTACTGTAGCCAGCAGAGATGTATCATAGCCGCACTCTGCCACTTCAGCTCCATGCGGGAAGAACAGGCGGATAGCGTTTCCCTCTGCAGGAGTCAGTCCGTCAGATAGCAGCAGCGTGCTCTCTTATCTCAACTTTAAGTAATTCTTTAAGTAGAATTATGCATTGCGACACTGGCCCGGTACGCCGGTGACCTGGCGACCTGGCAGAATAAGGGCTGTCATGTTAATGCAGGGAGATGACATGCTATTAGCTTTTGAGGTATGGCCCTCTCCTCTTTTTAAGGGGCCTTGCAATCATAGCTAAAGGCGGGTTCTCTCCTCAGGCCTTTTACACCCTGCAGGAAGAATACCTGTTATCAGGTTTTTATGCCAGAAGCCCTAATGAGCTTTGTTGTTGTGCTAATGCTGCAAACTGAAGCCCTCAAAGAGGTGGCAAATGTTTTGTTAAAACGAGGTTAATGTGTGGAAGTTGATTTTCCTTAAGATAATGAGGACTGCAGTTTATTTTAGTGTTTGCTTATTTATAGGTTTTTCTGAAGTGTAAAAACTGACAATTATTACGTTTAAAAATACAGTGAAACCATCTGACCAGTTTGGAGCAATTCCCTGTATAATTTGATTAGCTGTTGCTTCCCTTGCAAGTAACTGGAGCAGTTGAGTAGATGGCCCCCAAAAGAAAACTCTCACTTTGATGATTTGGTACTTTGATATGTGGACATCAAATGAAACAGACACAGTGAGAAAAGGAAGAGGACAAGTCAGACAGAGGTAGTGATTGAGGGAAAAAAAAGGCTTTGCATGAGAGCGGGTGGAAATGTGTCTGTGTGTGTGTTTGCTGGTGTGGTTTGCGAGGCGTGGAGCAGTGCTATGAAAAGTTGGGCTGAGATGGCAAACCTGAGACGCGTCAAAACGTCTGGATGCATTTGCGTGCGAGCAGAGACAAGAAGGGGTCTTCGGGCGCGCAGCGGCTTCTCCTTGGCCTCCTAATCCCCAGGCCCAGCCATCCCTTCAGGGCATGCCTCAGATCTGGCTCTCTGGCTCTCCACGCGGACGACCCAGCTCCGCCAGCAGATTTAATATGCTATGTGTTCCTGCTCCCCCGACTCCCCTCCACCTCAACCATCATTGTCCCAGAGCGGGACCCCCGCTCCCTGCTTCAAGGAGCCTGCTAAAGGCACCTTTCAAGCCGGGTGATGTCTTTGGATAAGGCCATGTGGGGAAAGTGGCTATGAAGAGGGTGTGAGATATCACACTGTAATTTTAGATATGTATATTAAACACACACACACACACACACACACACACACACACACACACACACACACACACACACACACACACACACACACACACACACAGGAATCTTAATACACTTGAGGATTTCGCAAACAGCATACTGACAAAACATTAATACACCTCATGGCACTCCAGTTGCATGCATGTACATGCTGCTCATTCAAAATGTCTTCTTCTCTTATACACAAACATACTGTACATGTTTAGCTTCTATTTTGTCTTTTTTTCTTTTCCCCTCTCTTGTGGGTGCTTTAACTTTTTTTAATGTGTCTAGAGGGAGGAAAAACGAGTGGGAGCTCAAGCTGCTTTTGCAGGGGCTGAGAGAGTATTTTGTTTTCCGTTGCTCTGGACTGTTGGAAAAACGAGCGGGACCTGACAGTTAGTCTGGTCAACTATACCCTCCCAAAGTAAGGTAAAAAAAAAATGAAAACAGCACATTTGAATTGAGGGATTTGAATTTACGATCGATCAAATTGTACTTGACAGCTTAACATGAGCCCAGGTGAAGGTCATGGTACATTTTATTGTTTTGTGTGCGAGAATGCAGAGCGTGCCAGTTAACGGCTGCGTTTTCTTTTCTGACACACTTGAGGAGAAACAGGACAGCTCACGCCTGCATGTGGGCGCTGCTCATCCCCTCCTCTGTTTGCTGTAGCCGCCGTAAAACTGTCTTTAAGTCTGCAGTGTGAAGTGTAGCAGCAAGAGGTGAAGTGCTTTGGGGCCCATTTGTTTGCGGGCTGCGTGTAAAGTTGAACGCCTAAAGACACAGTTTCCCGGGGCCGGCGGGGCTGTTATTGCAGATGTGGCATTGTGTCAGCTTTGATAGGAGTCGGTTGTGGCATCCGTGAGGGGGTCTGTGCTTTCTGGGCCGGGGTGTTGATGGGGGGACAGATGAACTGGCCGCTTGCTGTGAACAATGATCTGTCACTTACCCCCGGTTCTTGATGTGTGAAGCCATGAGTCAGGCTCTGTCTACTCACACACTTTTTTTTCTCTCAACATTATTTGAACTAAGCAAAACAAAAAAAAGGTTATTTAGTTAACTGAGTAACTCCTGTCTTTACACCATTAATTAAGTTATGCATTGTCATGCTATAATGCTCACAATGTGCACCCCATGTGTTTGCAATCCCATGCTGCTCGTAGTTGTCTTTCAGTGGGAGTTATCTTTGAGTATTGCTGCATCCTGGAGTAGAGGTCAAGGAGGGGTCTATTGTTTGAATGTCAAATGTAAATCCCAGGGTTAATACCTGAAAGAAGCCCAGGCCCGGACATTCTCTCTCCTCTCCAAACATGTTTAGATGAGTACCTCTTCCCCCACTCTGCTCCTTCATTTCCGTCAGACTTGGGGCAAGTTGGAAAAAGTAGGGGAGGGGGCATCCCTTATAAAACCCCTCTAGTGTGTTCTTCTCAGCAATGAATGCTAACCGACCCTGGCTCTAATAATGCCTCATCTTAGAAAAACAAAAGGGGGAACTCTCCTATCTGAGCAAATTTCTGCCCCAACCTGAAAGAGCCCTCCTTTGACAGCGGAGCATTTGAAGACTAATCGTTTTTTCTCATGCAAAGCACGCTGTTTTAAGAGCCCGGGCCGCGGAAAGAGAGGGGGCTGTGTTTTAACAATACTCCGCAGGGAGTGAGGAACAGGGTTTGGGAAGGGGAGGTAGGCTTGAAGGGGGGGGATTCCTCTCTCCTTTGCTCCTCAGACAAAGCCCAGTTCCTTTCAGGGTTGCATGGGGGGTAGGGTGTGTTGGGAAGAGGAGGGAGCATCCAAGAGTTTGAGTTCCTTGAAAGAGAAGGACTCCAGCCGTTTTTAATGACAGTTTGTCATCATGGCTCCTCCACCTTACAGGGGAAAATGCAGGTCTGGCCTTGCAGTGACAGAGAGAAGTGTATAAAATGTATAGGGAAACAGAAATATTAACGTGTACATGGGGCCCTAAAACGGCCTCGGCTATTCCTGCCAGACTGGTGTTTTTATTAAGAGGGGTCGACATGCTTTGGAAATATATCTTATTCATGAAGAAAGCCAGGTTAGACTTCCCAAAGAATTCATTATATTCCCCCAGATGCGGCTTTGCGGGTTGCAGCCGTCCCTCGGAGGACGTGGAGCGTGGAGCGCGACATTGTAAAGCCTCCCTCAGTGGGCCCGGCTGTGCGAAGGGTTCCATTTGTCAAAAGGTGCTGGAGTCTTTTTCCCTCCTCAACACTTTCCCGGCTCAGTCTCAAACTCATTGTCTGAGGAAAGGCAGGACATTAGTCACCGCAACACCACGGGAGCCTGCAGGGCTAAGGACCAGCGCTCTAGAGCCCGGGCTGGGACAGAGGGGAGGAGAGAGGGGAGAGGAAAAGAATAGAGGGTGGGAGGGAGCGATGGATAAGGTGAGAGAAGGGCAAGAAAGTAGGAGGAAATGTGGGGTAGACGGAAAGTGAGGAAGAGAGAAGAGGAGAGCAGAGTATGTGTGTGGGAGAGGGAGAAAGACCATGGGGGGGTTAGAGGGAGTGGAGTCTGTAGCGCTACCTCAGGGCTCAGTGTGTAAGCCCCTGTCTACCCCCCAAAGCTGCTTTCACAAAGAGATTTACAAGACAGGTCTCCGGTGTGCTTTGCTGCCCTGCATTATGAGTGAGGGAGTGTGTGTCAATGTGTGTGTTGCTCAAATAGACCCTTTAGTTTTTCTTCGGGACTTTTTTTTTTTAGTTTGCATCATCTATGCAAGAAACATATTCATCCAATTTTACCAATCCAGGCAGGTCAGACTCACAGCGGCCCCAGCGGAGGAGTGTGCATAACCTATTCCCCCTGGTGGCGGGGTGTGTGTGGGTCTGCGGGTGTGTGCATTCATGTGTGAATGTATTTCACAGATTCACACATACAAGGGATCCTGTTAGCTTTTGGAATTATTTATAAAGCCTGGCTTTTGTGTGGCGCTCTAAGTCGCTGTCTCCTCCCATTACTGCCTATGACTCTACCTGGGCTTCCTTCAGCCCCCAAATGCTCCCTCCGCCACCCTCCCAGCACAAGAGTTTGGTGTTATATCTAAACCCTTTGCAGCCATTAGTATCCTGCAAGAAGCACTTTCTATTCTCTCTATATATACTGGCTGAAGATTTGCTCCTCTGGAAAAAAATGTTTTGAAAGTCATAATCTTTGGAGACAATCTATACAGACACGCAAAGTTATACCGACCCATCCCATATGGCCATGATTACCCTGTAATCCAGGAAAGTTTTTTCCCTCTTTTTTCTTGCACGGACTGAGCGGGGGTGAAGGTTTTAGTGTGTTTGAGATGGTTTATGCTAATGTTGCCTTTATTGAAACAAGCTGGGATGTGATTATAGTCCTGCTCGGTACATATGAGCAGCAAACTGCTCTAGTTTCCCCGTCTCCCTCTGGCGCAGAGATCAATGCAAACCAGCTAACGCGGGGTAATAAGCCATTAGTACACACATTGTTGGAGAGATTTACATACATCGACCGGCGAACTGATAAACTAGGTTCCGTGTCCTAGAGGTAAGAATGATTGTGTGTGTGAGTGATTAGCTGAATGAACGTGTGTGAACCATCGCCGGGTGATCTCTTCCCAAAGACTGCCAGTCCTGCGTGATAGGTGCCAGATTGTGTAGCTGGGAGCCAGGTTGTCTCTGCTTGTCAGGAGAGCAGGTTGGAGGAGGGGGAGATGTGAGGATGATACACTGTTCCTATGATCTGATTCATCACTAACTGTCTTTCCTGCAACGGGTGAACTTATTATCCCTGTCTCAACTTCCACCGTGGAGCCAGCTGCTCTCCATGCTTCCCAATTAACCCCAGGCACACGTCAAGCGCTCCAATTAAGGCCTCCTCCTCCTCCTCCTCCACATATGTATTCGCCTGCGTTATCCGGGGTGCATGAGCGTGCGGAGAGGAGTGAGTGAGTGAGCCGGCGAGCGTTGAGCATGTTTGTTTAGGAGCTGTCCTAAGCAATGGTGTTACAGCTCCCAGATTTATTCGAGGCGGGGTTGCAAACAGCTGAAACGCGTAAATACACCCAGATGTTTGGCTTCCTCACGATAGAGTCGGCGGGGCCTGAGGGGGCCGCCTGTCTAATGACAGTCTTGTTCCTCGCTCTTTATGCAGGGGATTTTCAGGGGGCCATTTTGTGACTGTGCTCTTTGGAGTTTACGGGAAGTTTTCTGTTGAACACTTGGCAGCGCTGTGAGGTTTATGGCATCTCATTCCGGTGTTGTGTGGTGCGATATCGTCTTGGTATTTGAGTTGCGTGACATCCTCTCAGTGGGAGAATGAGTTTCTCCCAACTCAGCCTTTCAAAATTCAAGATATTCAGCTGTGTTTTTCTGATGAGCAACAGCCTGTGTGTGTACTGTTGCTGTAGGTGGGGTACAGGTTTTTGCAGCACTGACAATTCCTCTGAGACTGTGTGTGTGTGTGTGTGTGTGTGTGTGTGTGTGTGTGTGTGTGTGTGTGTGTGTGTGTGTGTGTGTGTGTGTGTGTGTGTGTGTGTGTGTGTGTGTAGTATACTACTAGTATACTACTATATACTACTACTAGTACTACGTACGTACGTACGTACGTACGTACGACGTACGTACGTACGACGACGACGT
>NW_011334065.1:20962-33964 GCF_000735185.1 Notothenia coriiceps
AGTGTGTGTGTGTGTGTGTGTGTGTGTGTGTGTGTGTGTGTGTGTGTGTGTGTGGAGCCTACAAGCTGATGCAGAGGGATGGGGGGGCTCTGTGGCTGATATGAAAGTGAAGGGAGAGAGTTGTCTCCCGACGCTGCCATGGGGAGAGCCGTCAGAGAGCTAGAAGTCTCCGGGACTCCCTGAGAGCTTCAGCTGTCTTTGATCTCACACCTCAGCTGCCGTACACTCCATACTGCTCTATAGAACACACTCTCTCTGCCGCCAAGCATGCAACACACACAGCTAAACTTCTATACTCCACTTACAGGCCTGCACAAGGGCCAGTGAACCCATTCAGTGCTGTGGTTTCAGATGAAAGCAATACTGACACAACAAAGAGGGAGGAACATTTTTAACAGCAAAATATTGGAACTATTGACCTTTATTTTTACCATTACTCAATAACCTCAATTAATGTGTAAAATAACAGATATTAGTGGCCATGATAGGTTCTCAGAGCCAGATTGATGTCTTTTAATGTCTGGTTGTTTCTGTTTTATAGTTATAACTCATATATTCCGTTTACTATGATATGAAAAAGAAGAAAAGTTGGACATTTTCATTTTTTGGAAGCTGGAACCAGCAAATATTTGGCATTTCTTTAAAAAAAAAATGCACAAAAACAATAAAAAATAATCAACAGTGTCCTATATAGATATGAATCTCAAGATCATTTGTTATTTCACCAAGTTGATGAAAACTGACCAATTTCATTATCGTTTTTCATAAGTATGACTCATTGTTCTGTTATTACATGACCAGAACAGTCACCTCATTAAAAGGCATGTTCTCCTGCCGAGTGCACTCCCTCCCCTTTCAATCCTGTCCATCACTGACATGTCGAAATAAGGTTGGAGTGCTGATAGAGTGACCTTATTTTACGGTATTTTTTTCAACCGGTCTGATGAAAGATGAGAATGCTTAGATACAGCAATAATAATTTCGTTTCTGCATCTGTGGAATGTGTGACCCAGTGTTACCCTTTTGGATCAGTTCCCATCCACACAGGAAGTCTAGCATTAAAGCGATGCCATGTCTCCCTTTTTCTCTTCCTTTTCCCCCTCTCTCCCACATTCCTCTGACTGACTGCGGCACATTTCAGGACAGCTTCATTCAGCATTCCTTTACATGCTGATTTGTTTGCCCTCCCCTCTTATTTTTTTTCTCCTCCCAAGTCTCCCTCTCTTTAGGTCCGGCTTTATCATGCAAGAGCCAAACACCAAGACAACTTCATCTCATCCAATTTTCATCCCTTTAATTCGCTTTAAATGGCATGGCCGCAAGGGCCAGAGCGGGAATTAATAAGAGCCAATAAAGCTCGCCGCTGGGGCATCCAGGCCAGTCTTTAAGTAAACATTATGACTTCTAGAGGGGGGATTCAGGGGCAGCACTTGATGAATTGTGTCGGAGCTGGGGAAGGGCTAATTTCTCACTTAGCCGTCCTGATGGGGCTAGCTAATAGCCCTTGCGTTGCCTGGTTGTTTGTCTGCTGGCTTTATTATTCTGCATTATCGCGCTGCCCCCTGGCTGTTGTTAGCGCTCGGCCCCGGAGACGCCAGGGCCCGTCATTAATCACAGCACTGACTCACTCCGCTCCAACACTTATTCCAATGACACAAAGGAATGAAGCAAAAGGAGATAGAAAGCAGGAGGGAAAGATCAAGAGTAGGTAAGGTAACTTTAAAGGTCCCCTATTATGCTCTTTTTCAACAATAAATGATAGCTCTCAGATACATACAAGACATGTCTCTGAAGTGTTTGTCTGAAATACCAAACAGATCATTGCAGCATCCCATAATCCCCTCTGTTTCAGCCCTGTTTCAAAAGTGACGATTCTCCATCTGTTACTTTAGATGAAAACAAGGAGCCCCTCCCACGCCCCTCTGAGAGATATTTGGTTAAAAAAACCAACCACAATGGTGCTCTAGGAGGAGATTCAGGTGACAAGGTGGGGGGATGTTACCTTGGTTGGTTATTGGCTAATGGTTAAACAATCCAAAAAACCATTATGACATCACAAAGTGGCCAAAATCTGATCAGCTCATTTTCAGACAGGTTTTTATATAAATGGATCAAAAAGACGCTAATCATTTTTCCTGAAACTTTCAGAATCTCTTTATACAGAGGGGACACATGTTTATGTATTGACTTTTTCATGTCATGTATATGGATTTTGCATAATAGGTGACCTTTAAGTACTAGGCCGGACGGTTTCACAATGACTCCATAACCTGTACATTTCAGGATTGCTCTTATAAAGTTGCATCAAACACTCTTTTTTTTACTTTGTCTGAGTGTGAAGACCTACTGTCACAGCCATACCCTCTGCCACTACACTCACACGCGACCATTCATCTGCTGGATCATTCTCTGTGTGCACGTGTGAGGAGAAGTTGTGTGTGAGGTTTTCATCAGGACAGGAATTTCTCTTCTTCCACTCATCCCCTCCCCAGGGTCCCCTCTCTTATTTATGTTCTGCACACCGTGATCGCACTTGCATACTGAGAGGCGTAGAAAGCACCTGGTGCATCCAACTCCAATACACAGCGCCATGCAGTATAGCTCACACACTCTCAAACACAGTCCCTTCTTCCCTGTTCTCACACATGCAATACTGTGCTCTCAAACAACGCAGTAACACGTACTCTTTCGCTGTGAAGGATGCCGTTGTGGCGCTCTGGTTGTGACATCGTGCGGAGTGCTTTCTAAAGCCTTGTATGAAGAATTCCTCCACAAACACAAGACTGTTTTCACTGGAGATGAGAGGCCCACTGACAGGATACAGAACTCACTCTCTATTGCTTTACAGTGTGCCATGTGCAGGGGCCACTCCAGCGGAAACGTTAGCTTTACAGTATATGGTGGCTGCTTCAACAACTGATTTCGTAATAAACTGAAGAAATGTAGAAGAAAAGTGATACAGTGTGGACAATATTTGTATTCATTCTAATCATAATCTCCGTGAGTTCAAGCCAACAAACTTTAGCTTATAGAAAAAAGGCATTTTTAGAACCTTCATGTTATTTTGCTGAAGTAATAGGTTGCATTGTTTGCTCAAGTAAATGGCAGCACAAGCATATTTTCCTTCTTCTCAAAAATCAGGGAAAGTGTCTGATCAAACAAAGGCTCTACGTTTTAGTATGGGAAAAACATGAATAAAGTGGAGAACAGGGGAAACTTACACCACATAACTGGGCCACCAGTGCAACAAAGCTGCCTGCAATATCCATTGTCTCATTCCTCACTGCCCCACTTGCCCTGACACAAGTGGCTCACGAACAAATGCAAAGTCAAAATAAATAAACAATCTATTAAGCAGGGGGCTGTGGGGAAAACGCTCAAGATTTCTATTGTTGGGAATGCTTTATTTGCCCCTTATCTACTGGGTAGCGAGCGCAAAAGAAGCATCGTGTAAGCATTACGATTACATCGTTTGGGTTTGTTACCCAGGAATGTAAGATGCACTCAGCTCATTCTGCTGTGCAACACACAGGGTCCCTCACCAGCCCTCCAAAGCATCTCAAGTGGAGGGGTCTGAGGGAGCAAGACGCATGCAAGGATAATCTTATTAGCTCCGCTGAAAGCTACTGATGGGCTGTGTTGTTGCACTGTTTGTCCTTGACAAAATACAAACACCCCTCATTCGCAAGCTTTCCCTATTTAAATATTGAGCAGTGCATAGTGATAGCAGTCCAGATTGTTTTCTGAAGGAATGCAATTAAGATGCTGCACCTTAGGCGTAAAGATACATTAAAGACAGGTATATTTTGTAATGCAGAAAAAACATAAAATATGAATTACATTTTTCCCTGCAGTATTTATAAAATGATTTAATGATTGAAATCATGAATAAATAATCTCAAAAGAAGTATCAACCATACGTTTTTAAAACCTAGTGTAGCAGTAAAAAGGTGGACTCATTGTAGGATGACATGGAAACATGTAAATGACACAGTCACATGTTACAGTTTACAAAAGGGTGAGAAGGCCTAGCGCTAAACCAGTTTGCATTGCATATCAGGGATTTGATATGTGTGTGTGGCGGGGTGTGACTAATTCCTGCTAAATGGCCCTTACTTGAGGGGCTGGTCCCCGTCGGCTGTAGGCCATACTTAGTGCCATCTGGGCACAATGTTAAGTTTCACTGGTGAATGGGAGCCACAACCACCAAATCCCCAATCCACCCCTTCCCCTTTGCCTTCCAGGGCCAAGGGCAAGCCTTAAGTGCAACGTTAAACACAGCATGGAAACCTAAGTATGTGGTTTCCTCAGAGAGCCATTGAGTTCGGGAACACCTCCTCAGTCGGGATATTGAACCCACGACAGGTCCTCCAACCACCAGCAAGCACTTCCACTGTCTCCTTCAGGGGCCTCATCCCCTCACTGACCTTATCCAATGCAAACACATGCAGCCTGAGCCAGCGTATTCTGTTTTATTGCTAGATTCAGCTAATCTCGCTATAGGGCTCCGACTCCTCCTCCCCCTTTGCCCCTCAGTGTTTTAGTTATTCCAGCTGTGCAGGAGCCCTTAATGTTGTTGGCATAGCTGCGAAATGTGCAAAAACACACATTGTACACACAGGAAAACATGTGCAGGCATGCAGGGGCACAGAGAGGTGCACACACACATGCATGCACACAATCATGAACACACATACACACATGCTCCGCCCTTGCTCCATTCATTTTCTCCCCCTCTTATCCCACTTTTGCTCACAATCTCCCTCAATCGTCTCCATCTCCCATCTCTCCCCTCCCCTCTAACTCGCTGCGCTGCGGTGCGTTTGTGCCGTGTTGATAAGCCTAAGATAGCAGATCTCGGTGGTCGCTGATGTAATGATGATGAATGCTGTGGCGCTGCCAGTCTCCCCCTCGGGGGGCCCTCGACACTGAACAGTCGCCCTAATGAAATGAACACAAATACAGTACCCCGTCTGTGAGGGGGGGTTGCCAAATCTAAGAAGACACTTCAAGAGTTTGTATAAAAATGTCCCTCAGTTTCTGAGTGTGCCATGCATTTGCAAATGTGATCCTAATGACAGAATGCAGTGCAGATGGAAGTACACCTTAAGCAGTTTCATAGAATTAAGCTTGTGAAGATGGATCCTTTAAATAACAAAAGGCAGTGATTTCTGATAGGGTTAGCAGTCATTTAAGCTTGCATGAAGAAAGAAAAAAAGAAACTGATTTTTTTTCTATCAAAGGCAAAAGTTTATTTTAGTGTTTCACTTTGATGTGTACAATTTGCAGTTGACTTTCAACTCAGTGCCTTTGTCACAAAGGCGTATAATTTATGTTAAATTGATTTGCTTAATGTGCTTATAAAATAAGAATGTTTTTTCTGGGGGAACAGTCTGAATTGTGGTATTTTAAACCTGTTTAATCGCCTCCCTTTCTGTGAGGAAGGATTACAGTTTAGCACAAATACAGATACACCCTCTTTCTCGCTTCTCTAATTGGGTGTAGGACAGCCATTTCATAGGAAAGACATTAATATGAAATTAACATTTATTTTGAGTCACAACAGCAACCAATACCTCGTTGTAATTCTTTTGTGTCAGGCCTCTGTGACACACAACTCATGCAGGTACTCTCGATAAAGATGCTAATTTCTCTGCTGTGTACATTAGTGGCTCTTTAGTGGAGCTGCTTAAAGAAAATGACATTCAGACTAGGGTTAGTTACTCAAGGACAAACACAGGAAAATGATGTTGATTGATACAAACGAAGACTGAAGGAAGTGTTTTTGTAGAGTTATAGAGTGTTTTCGAAGTTGGAGAGGGGCAAAAATGAGCAACACGAAAGGCATAAGGAAAGACAGGAACATCTGCAGGATTGGGTGAGGGCGTACAGGTCAGAGGGATTATGGGTGAAAAGGTCCTGCTTTTAATTGCTGCTTTGGAACTGTGGCCTGCCTAGTGGAACACAAAAGACCGGTCGGACACGCTTCAGTGGCTCGGACTTGTGAGTATTTGCCCGACCACAGGAATGCCTCCCTTTCTCTTCACCTCCCCTACAAACCCAGATCCTGACCCTCATATTCACTGCACTTTCGGCTCTTTCAACCTCACCTGGGGGCGACAGGAAGACACACACATGCATGTATGATCACTCTACACGCAAAGCATGTTGGGAGCTGTTCAGTAAGGGCGGTAAAGTAGGTTCCCTCCCAGTTCTTTTTACCCCGTTCACTGCTTTTGCTCAAGTTCAGTCATTAGAGTGATGTAATGACAGTTTCAAAGAGGGAGACCAAAAAGTTTCGTTTGATCACGCTCTTGTTTCAGTTTCTGCTGATGAAAGTGAATGAGTGGCACCTATGATCTGTTAAAGTGGAAGGAACTCACAATTGCATGAGCAGACGTACATGCGCCGCACATATTCCGACGATTAACTCATACTGAGAAGAAATGAAAGCATTCCCTCTAACATGCAGCAGTGATTTGAGATGATATCTGTGCAAGTAGGACAAAAATGTCTTTGGTTGTGGATGACGGCTACACATGTATTCATGTGGGAGTGATTAGAGGACAAGCTCTTGTTTAATTCTGTTTTGATTGGTAAGGGAGTAATTGCATTGTGTTTTTTTCCCCTTCTCTTTTTTTGTAAGCCAGCAATTGCTTACAGATGTTGTTGTCGGGTCAGAATGGATGACAGACTCTGGTTTTTTAGGGGGTTGGGAAAAAAAACAAACAAAGCTCACAGTGTTTGTCTGAAGTTTACTCCCCTCACCACTTCCCCCTCGCTTTCCCTCCTTGGGGAGTTGGTAAAAAAATCCACCCCCCCCACCTCCCTTCTCTTGTACTTTCAGCAGCACTCCTCTGTTTGTATTATAGCTTACTTTACTGCCGGCCTGTGTATCCATGCATGTTTATAGGCTGGAGGACAATTAAATAGTACAGTTGGGTAATTAACTAGTGTTTATTGGAAAGGAAAATGTTAGTCAGACTAAATATTTCCACTAATTATGCATGATTTATGGAGTCTAAGTAAAGGCCTTGTATTGCACCAAAATGAAGCTGTCCTGTACTTTGTGTAAATGAGTGGTTTCGGTGTATCACTGTGTTGTCTCCATAATCAGAGACCTCCATGACCTAGATTGAGTTGAGTTTGTAGACAGCCTCTGAGGTGCTGAACTGAGCAGCATGTCTGCTAGACTGCTGGCTGAACCCCTTCTAAACCCACAGACAGTATTAACTTGAACCACCTTTATTCTTTGAAAGAAAAATTGCCCGGCACCATGATATTCCCAAAAGGGCCTTCAAACAAGCCTTGTTTTTTCAGGATTGTGAATGTTTCTCTCTCTGTGGTATCCCCTTAAGGTTTCTGCTTTCTCTCTGGAAAGACTGCTATAGCAGGATTATCAGTATAACCACAAGCTGCCTTTACTTATATTCTAAGATATAAAACCTAGTCAGGATGTCCTGCCTTTCTATATTTATATAGGTTTTTTTCTGACAGGAAGTCAAAAGTTTAGTGTGACACAGTTAAAATAAGGTAAGCGACATTGTGTTTATTTGGATATTTAACCACGGTTAGTGGAGGAGGAGATCTGACTCCCGACAAGCAGATCAGAGCCCAGCAGGTTTGAGTTAAAATAAATCAGGGTGAGCTGGTGGATTGACCCGTGGTCTGCTTTGGGCATCATGAAAAGAGAGGACTGGATCTGAAGATTTTCTCACAAGGTCCTCAGTGTTGAAGTCTCTATTGAAGTTTCCTTTGTTGAAATGTTTAACTTTAGTCAAGCAAGACAAACTTGATTCTTAAACTTAATGCACCAATCGGTTTGCTTATAAAACGGATTATGTATTGCCTTTAACATAATTTTCCTCTCCAACCAGTTATCTCGTCTCCATGAGGTGCTGAGGAATGAGCAATCGCCATGGAAACCCAGTCCCAGGCCAGTTCAGCAGCTGAAAAGAAGAAGAGGGTGGAGACCATTGTGGCGACCAAGGGCTCATCAGCGCGCAATGACATCAGCGAGAAGGCGGTGGCCTCCAGCACCACCTCAAACGGTACGTGTCACCTCTAACTGCACACTCAGCCGCTCTGGTTAATGTACATATCATTTTGGTCTTTGGAATACACCCACTCTTGGAGAGGCTGGACCATTGATCAGCTTACCAGTTGAGTAATGGGAACGTAATTGAGCCAAAAAGCATGAGTGAATGTGATGATTATAGGGGACTGAGCACATAGAAATTCTATCACTTCACAGGCGATCTTCAGGTGTTTCTTCACCTGAAAAAGTAAAAAAAAATAAACATTGTATAATACACTTTCCAAACTTAAAAACCCAGCAACACCCTCATACCTTGTAGGTATTAACATGCCATTATAAGTTTAGTCTATTTTTATCTGAATGTTGATTTAAGTCACAATGGCTTGCAGTAATTAATTGTCAGGCATGTTCCGATGTTTTCTAAACATTTGTGAACTAGAGACAGATGTGTGGTAACCGTACGTACCAACCAGCCTGTCCTCCTCCAAAAACGACCAAATAGGTCGATTGTTCAGCAGCTTATTACGACCTATAGTCACCTTTTAAAGTTTAGCACCTCTAGTGGTCGTGTAAGAAACAACAATTTGCGGCATATGGTCTAATGTCTCGTTGATTGCAAATGCTCCGGAGGGTCGTTTATTCACAAATAACCCTCTCTGGAAAATCCTAAATTGTAGAATAGTTTGGCCATTAAAATGCTTTTTGATTAGATTTCTAGCGAGAAGTGTATATTGTACTTTTAGAATCTACGTCCAGTGGATGTGTAGGATCTATAGTTTGATAGATATTACGAAGATGATTTGAGGTCTGACCAGTAGAACGTGTATACTACGCCTTTCCGCAGCGTCCATGTAAAGTTAGCGTCAACCTTCACGGGGTGAAAACAGTATTTCCGTTCTTGAAGCTTTCATAATGAAACCGGAAGTATTCCCCTCACTGTCAAATGATTACACAGTGATATCTGCATTACTCATCCACTAAAAAACATCAGTTTGTCTTTGTTAATTACACAATATTGATTGGTTTAAATTGTGTGCAATGCGTTTTTGTTTTTAACCTTTGATTTGGAGATACAAATAGTTTTTTCTGAGTTTAGACACTACAGAGTTTCCGAACACACTACACTACCCAGAATCCTCAGCTATCGTTTGGGACTATAACATCCACTGTGCTTTACAAACCCCCTGATTAGTCCTCAAGCACTGTGATTGGATGTTGGAGTGGCAGTGCGACAAGGTTTGTATTATTAGTGTAGGACACTTATGTATGTATAACATCTGAAGATCTGGCGTTATATTCATGTTTTCACATCATTGTACAGGATATTGCTATAATATTTCACAAATATTATAGCTGATAATGTATATATAATGTAATATATCAGATATTAATGTGTATATCAGTATTTACATTCTTATATTAAAAGAAAATCAGTAATATCTTTAAAAACTACAAGTCCTTTTCTATCAGCTGTGCACATATGTGCATATATTGATGATCCACGTCACGTATTCAGTTTCGGTTGCAGTTCTTCCAGCTTGTCCAAAGGTCTTCTAATCATGGCTCTATAAATACGTCAGATGTTTAATATTTAATGCAGCCGAACCGTGTATTACAATGCCGTTGTGTGATGACTTTCAAAGAGAAAAGCAAACACACTCGGAATAAAGTATTATTTAAAAAAAAGAGAAAATTCGGATTTCATATCGGATAAACACCATATCCTAACGTGCATTGCGGCTAAAACATCCAATCACCAAGCTTGAACGGTAGCTGAGGATTATGGGTAGTTTGATGTTTTAGCCTATCAAAACCTCTGAAAAAATAAATGTGTCGCTCAGAATCGAAAGGGAAAAATTCTATGGGAAAAACACAAAAGCAGTGTACACAATTTAAACCAATTAATGTTAATTAACAAGGATAAATTGATGTTTTTCAGTGGATGAGTACTGCAGATACCATTTTAAAATCATTTGACAGTGAGGGGAATACGGTTTTATTATGAAAACTTCGAGACCGGAAATACTGTTTTCACCCTGTGAGGGTTAACGGTAACTTTACAGGGACGCTGCCATTAAACGTTCTCCTGGCGAGACCTCAAATCATCTTCGTAATATCTATCAAACTATAGATCCTACACATCCACTGGACGTGGATTCTGAAAATACAATATACACTTCTCACTAGAAATCGAATCAAAAAGCATTTTCATAGCCAAACTATCCTACATTTTAGGATTTTCCGGAGAGGGTTATTTGTGAATATACGACCCTCCGGAGAGTTTGCAGTCAACGGGAGCACTAGAGGTCGAAAATGTGATTATAGGTCGTAATAAGCGCTTGAATAATCTACCTATTTGGTCGTATGAGTTGGAGGACTATGTTTAATATTGGTGTTGCATGGGTGTAATATTGGTGTAATAACAGTGTAATAAAGGTGTAATAACAGTTTATCATGGGTATAATATGGGTATTATAAGGATGTATCATGGGTGTAACAAGTGTAATAGGGGAGTTATAATGCGTAATATGGGTCTAATAACATTGTCATAAGGGGGTAATGTAGAAGATAGAGATCAATAAATGTTCCTAAATATTGTGATTGCCCATTTAAGGGTTAAAGATCTGATAAGATTTAACAGAAAAGAATAGCTGTCAGCGTAAGAACACAATATATTGGACTTTGTTTGAATTATGACGCAGCTAAGAGCCTACTTGTTAGTTTCAGCGTTTCAGTTTGATGGCTGTTGCTTGAATATGAATCATATTCAGGCCGTGGTATCACTGACAGCTCGCCACCCATCCAGAAACAAAACAGCACATTCTGCAGCTGCATGTAAACTGTTGCTGCTATTTATGCTCGAGAAATACCAAAACCTATTCCAACCATGTTCATGCTCACACACTGTGGAGGGCCCTGTGTGTTTGTGTGTGTGTCGGTCCGATACTTCTATCCTTGTGAAAATTGTTACATTTCTCAAATATTTGCACATTTTGTCAGAAGGTCATTCTTTCTATAAGGCTTAGTTTACAGGGTTCATCTCAGGATTTTTGTCATTACAAGTGCGGTGAGTCAAAGCAAGAATGTTGTTTTCATTTTTCCCTCGCAGCTTGACCACTGCATGTGCATGATTAAACACTGCTTTGATTTCTTACCCGAGCTTTATTAAACCTTGACCTCAAAATACGCTGATCGCTGCAGGGAACATTAATCAACATTTTTACTAGTATGTTTTGGCACGAGTTCTAACCACAGCTATAACTTCATACTAATTGTAATGTGTGACCTTATTCTGATTTAATTTAATTTAATCAAAACAACTTCGTAAAAATCTGTTTTATTATCAGAAATACAATTAAATTTTTTTTAAATAACAATTTACTGGCGTGCATTATACCGACACAACGCTGCATTTCCTGACCCAAGTCTCACACCGGCTGCCTACATTATTAATAGCATTTTTTAAGTGGTCCTATTATCTTTTGGGGGTTTTCCCTTTACTGTGTTGTGTTGTATAGGTTTGTGTGCATGTAAATGGGCTGCAAAGGCAACAATCCCAAAGTTCCCCCAGAGGGAGTTTCTCTGGCCTCCATTGGACCCCCTTGTTTACTTCCGTAACAGTGACGTAACACTCCTGCTTATATTGGATAGGGCTACAACACATTATACCAGTTAGGCTAAAGAGCAGGACATCTCTAAGTGGTTAACCAATCACAACAGAGCCGGACAGCTAATTAATACACTCGTACACTTATGAACCTGAAAATGAGCATAAAAGGCCCCTTAAAAGCAACTGTCCCATCCCTGGTCATAAGCATGGTAGAACATATCCAGGAAGCGAGTATTCCTAATTCCATCCACATTATGTATGTTAATTAGATCATTGATTTGAACATTACTCTTGTCAAAAATGTAAAGCTGCTTTGAAGCTGCTCTGATCAACATTCACAAATGCTTTGTCCCCTAAATAGGTTAATCAGACAGTGCTGTCAAGCTCTGCTCTGATTGGTCCAGTTTGTGAGTAGTTAGTGCAATGCTGTTTACAGCATTCCACTATAGTTCTTCAAATCTTTATTCTTCCCCTTATGGAGAACCGCAGTGACGCGTCGTAAAACCCGGAAGTAAACTTCTTCCGGTTCCTTCTTGAAAAACCAATGCAAATTCTCCATAGGATTTTGGAAAATAGCTCGAAATAAGGTCTGTGGTTGACACACATCTAAGAAAGGGATCACGTTTTGTTCAGCCGGATAATCTCCACATGTCAACCCTACTTTTATAATTTCTGAATCATAAATCTAGTCGCCAAAAGCGAAATGCTAACGTTATGCTATAAACGAACTACAAGCCAGTACAGCAGCAGGGTCGCACGACTTCAACGTCACGCCAACTTAAGATCGTTTCAACTGACTTGCACTGAATCAGTGCAAGTCAGTTGAAACGATCTTAAGTTGGCGTGACGTTGAAGTCGTGCGACCCTGCTGCTGTACTGGCTTGTAGTTCGTTTATAGCATAACGTTNCTGACAACACCGGTAAGCACACCTTCATCTAGGCTGCACTGTTACGTGTCCTGACTTGTAGTGGTTCTCTCCTCTGTCTACACTCTTCTTGTCATCTTTGTAAAACGATATCAGACTGGTAATTGACACAGCCATGACTTCTAGTTAAATTCAGTGTGGCTAAAATGAAAAGCTTTGTTAAAATATGCAAGCACGCGAAAGTCAAATTCAGCTTTATTGTAAAAACATACATGTGTTATACATCCAGAAATATCGAAATATCGTTTCCCACAGTGTGACATGTATACATAAAACGAAACAAAAAGGGCCTAGATAAACGTGGTATACATTAAACAAAACAAAAAGGGCCTAGATAACCGGGGTATACAGTTTAAAATGTTAATATATTTAATTTAAAGTGTTCAAAGTGCAGTTTCAGTGCAAGTCAGTTGAAACGATCTTAAGTT
>NW_011334065.1:34029-58532 GCF_000735185.1 Notothenia coriiceps
TCGAATCTGTAATGATATCGGAGATCCTCTAGCATGACATGGATAAGACGTTACTTTATTTCATATAGACTTGTGTTGTATGTTAATTGACCATTAACGTAAGCTCAAAAGAATACGTGTGAATGAAGTCGTATAACAGATGCAAGAGAAAACAGCAGGACGTAAATTAACACGGGGGAGTCTTATTGGACGAGGTCAGTTAATCCAGATACTTGGCGGTGAGGTCGTACCGTAATATGGACGAAAAAAGTCAGTTATATAATATCCAGAGGCTATATCATATTTTGATACAGAGACTTCACAAAGACGGGTTGCTGGACAACACGTGCTGTTCTTTTACAATTCTCTCAAAAACAGTAAAAATACAACAGCTGACTCAACACGACGTACTTAATAATCGGGCACATAGTCGTGACTGAAACTCCGGAATAAAACCAAGTGACGTTAGAACAGGTAGAAGTCCGAGAACGGACTAAAGACCCCGTTCCGGACTCAGGTACGCCTCCCGCTTCTGGTGATACACCGTCGCGATTGACGTCGCCGCGTGTCTCGCTTCATCTAACGATACTTCCTACCATAGACTCCTATTTTTCCGTCGCCCCGTCTCTTCATCAGTCCCCCGGCCCGGGCTCCGCTCTGGTTGCCGTCCTTCTCAGTCCCCCCCGTTAGGCATATCTGTATCGCCTAGAGTCCCGCCCACGCGCCTCGAGACTCCGCTCGCTATTGGCTCGCAGAGAGTCCCCGGACCCGGAGAAGCTCACTAAACTTTACTGTATCTTACTTAATGTCTGGCTCCAGGCCGTCCTGGACCCCAGCCCTGTCTTGTGATGTGGTACCGCACCTGCCGCGGCTACCCATCGGTCTCTCGAATAGACCGTTTAGTCGCATAGACAGGAGGCAGTGACCTTCTCTGTCCTTCAACCGTCTTGGGGCCGAATTCTGCCTTTCCTCGGACTGATCCTACCTGTGCACTTACTCCGGAGCGGCTTCCCTTGTCCTGTTCCCCACCACAAGTCCACTGGGGAACCGTCATCCTCCGAATAGCCGTCGTGGTTGTGCTCACCGTCCTGTTATCCTAACCGTCCTTGTCGGGCGGCCGTCCTATCTCTTCGGCTAGCCGCCCGGAATTGTGTTTGTGGCCCCCCTCCTCCTGTCTCGGTTTGCTCTCTGAGCACCTGTGGCGCCTAGATAGATTTTTGTGTTTTGGACGATGGTCTGTTTTCTCTCTGTCGCCACAACTGTCTGTCTCTTCGTCTGTGTCGCTCGTCTCCCGCTCTCACAAAAAACCAGTCACTTGAGAAAGAGAGCCAGTCAATACATAAACAATACAAAGACAAGCACCACATAAGAAGAAGAAAGATTGAGAACACAATAGAACAATATATAAGAAATATACCCAAAACACAAGTCCATAGAGAGCCGTCCATCTACAATCAGCCACTAGAACAGTGCCCCTTCTCCTGTACCTCAACCCGTCCTAGGGGCCGTCCTCTATCAGGGCGCGCCCTGGCCACCGGGTCGGGATGGCTGTCACTGTGATCTCCGAGAAGCCGTCCGTCGGGGGGCGCGTCTCGTTTTACTGTCTCATTACAGCCACCGCGTGGTTGACGCACAATGGTGACCTCAAGGTTGTATTATATAGTTGCATGGCGCCGAATTGCAGTCGTTCCTTTGTTGCGTAGCCGGGTTGCCTGTGCTGTATACCTCAACCGTCTGGGTCGCACTCTCAACGCCGTCCCGTAACTCAGTTTCAAATAAGTAATAATGAGAGCGTACGACGGTTTGAGCTTAGTTGATATTGTAAGGCTACTTGGTCCTGTATCCCAACGCGTCCCGCTCGGGGGCGATTGTCCCGTCTTCTCAGCAGCTCCTCAGGCTGAATCACACCTACTACTCCAGCTTCTGTTTACACCGTCACTTCCTTTTCCAGAGAGTGTTGCCTTACCCTTGTCTATCCCAACCGTCACTGAGCTGCCGCCTACTCGTCGAGCCGGTCCTGACGGGCATTGCCCTAGTCCCCTGTATCCCTCAACCGTTAAGGTATGGGGTCCCTTCTTCACCGCCGCCCTTGGTAGGTTGCCCTGTCCTCTACCTGCAAACCGTTCTGGGGGTCGCCTTCTCCAACAGCCCGCCCTGAGGTTTGCTGTGTCCATGTACTCCCAAGTCCTGGGCGTCCTCTTCTTCAGCAGCTGCCGGAGGGTTGCCGTGCCCTCTATCCCAACCGTCCTGGGACCAATGCCTACTCAGTCTAGCCGCGCCTGGCAGGGTGCCTGGTTTGCCTGTACCTAACCGTTCCTGGGGTCGCCTGTGGAGGTTGCCGTGAAGTCATCGCCTCGAACTTATCCCTGACACTCTCCCTCAAAAAGGAAAAAAGGAAAAAATAACAACGATGCCTGCTTCCCTGATCTCTGCCTGATCTCTCTGTTCTACTGCCTGACCCTTCCCTGATCTCCTCCGCGATCTCTCCGCCTGAGACTCTTGGCCTCGCGGACTGCTCTTTCTCTCTCGATCCCTTCACTGATCTGCGTCCCTCAGAACGCTCTTCCTCGTCTCTGGCTCGCCTGAGTGCGTGCGCGTGCGGCGCGCGCGCGTGTTCTCTTCGCCCTCCCGATTCTTCCCTGAACTCGAACCCATATCTCTTCCCTGACCTTTTCTCCCTGAGACCCTTCGCCTGATCTGCCTCCACTCGATACCGACGACCCCGGCCTTGCCGGTCCCGCCCTCTCGGCTCCCGACGACCACTCGTCTATGTCGGCCCTTGATTGGACAGCTAGCGGACCGACGACCCGGTCTTGACCCCATACTGGACTTTGCACGACGACCCCGTCTCACCCGGCCTGGCACCGACTACTCTCGGTCTTGATCCCATGCCTTGGCAGTCGACGACCCCGGTCCTACTCCGACTTTGGTAACCCGGACGACCCATAACGTCTTGACTCCCCGGCCTTTAGTACTGTAGTGAACCCCGAGGCCCGACCCCGATCAGACCATAGAACGTTGAGGAGAGAAAACCTCCTCGGAAAACCTACCGAGGCACTCGGACAAGGTTTTCGATCTCGCTCAAGTTCTCTTGCCGAGACCTGTCCTTGCTGCCTTGACCCCTTCTTTCGTCTCCAAACTGAGCCTCTGCCTTGTGCCCGCGCTCCTGCGCAACTAACTACAGTACGCAACTTCTTAACCCCTACCGTCTCGGTAGATCGTATCGGACCTCGATGGCGTCGCGCAATCAACAGCCCTTGTCCAAAACTGAGTGTTCCGATTGTTTTTCTGAAGCGTGGGGTGAGCCTCGATCTCGTTCGAGGAGTTCGGCACGACAGCTCCAATGGAGGACCGCACGCGTGCACTTCTACAGGGGTGTGCGCGCGCGTGTACTGTCGACTTGAAGGTTAGGAAGCGCCACATATACTCTCATAGGCGATGTACGCTTGGGAGCGTATGTTGCAGAGGAGATCCCGTTACCGGACGACCGCCCTAGTTATGGTCCTCACCACATGCGTTTCTTTAATACCGTAGACACCACCAAGTCTACGATCCTCTTCGTTTTACCGAGGTCTTCACCTCGGAACCCACGTAATAGTAGGATAACATATCCCCTCCCGAGTGCCGGAGGAGACCGGCCGCACTCTGGCCCCGCCACTGTCCACATTTGGTTTGGGGGTGACACACGGCGTAACTGATGACGACAAATGTGCGATCTCTTATTTAGTCACATTGTCGGTACACACGGTAGCACCGAGGAGCAACTCCGGAGGCCGACTTAGACAAAGTGGTGTTTCCTTGCGTATGAAAGTGCATCATGAAGTCCACAAACTTCATCACTGCTTCCTATGGTCATAATCCCTCCGTCGTAAAGGGCCCAGTGTTGAGGCATGACGAAAGGATCTTCGGCAAATGTGTTAATACGAAGAATAATGCATTTGTTATCGTACCACAAGGAAATTCCGTAAACGCGAAATTATACGCGCAATCAAATCACTATACTGAGTGGCACTTACACTCAAAATTGCGTCGTCTCTCCGCTCTGCCAACTTCAAATCATAAAAGCCTTATCTTTCTTTCATCTCGTCTGTTCTCGCGAGGTGTTTCATTGTCGTAGTGTTTATATCCCTATCCTCGAAATTTTTAGCGGGGTGTATGCCGTCCATAATGGGGTTGCAGTGTGGCTCTCAGGATCTTGTGATTGTGTTGTGACTTATAGTACGTCTGACAGACACCCCGTCGACGTCCTCTTACGTGTGCTCTTCTACTCTACCTACCGTTTAAATTTTGATAAACTAAATTCGCAGACACGACCAACCGTCTGACGTCCTGTCTGTATGACGAGGTCTTCACTCGGAACCCCTACCGTAATTGTGATAAATTAATTCCGTCGCCGACAACCAACCCGTCTGACGCCTCTGAGTCTTAAATACGGTCCGACACACCCCAAAACCCGTCTGACGGCCCTATGAGTTAATACGCGACACACCAACGTCTTCTGACGATCCTCTAGAAAATCCTAAATCCCCCGACGGTGTTCGCAAGATGAGCCTCAGGTCTTGGGAGTCTTTACACGCGTGAGTGGTACCTGTACATTTGGTTCTTCTCTCTTATTTTGTATTTCCGTCCGACACGTTTCCCCGTGATCGTCCAATGCACTTGATTTATTAGCGCTGGGTCTGTCTCGACCTAGTAGCATTTCGTAACCGTATCGGATTCTGGCCACACATCACAGTGGGTACAAAAGGGAGGATACCGGGTAACCGATTGGTGTGCTAGGTCGCGCAAATTGAGCTGGCCACGCACCCATAGCAGAGTAAGCCGAGGAAAGCATGACACAATGTAAATTTTTAATATAATACGTTTATAGTACAATTTTTGCACTAACACCATATCATATTTATATAAAAATAAAGGCAATGAACAGTTACATCTCTACTTTACATCTACAATTAAACGGATACAATAGTTTAACTCACCTTCAATTATCGTGGTAGTCTCTCGAAACGTAGGTTTCAATCAGTCTTTCTTGGATGCAACAGCCTCTGATGATCCGAGATGAAAAGTGTTTGTTTTTCGCGCGCTTCAGCCGGACAGTGAAAGTGAGTGCACCGCTCTAATGGGTCCTGAGTGCACCGCTCTAATGGGTCCGACTAGGATGACGAATAACGTTAGTTCCGCCTATTCCGTCATTCAATAAATCGTGTAATAAATCATATATTTTTCTTTTTTTTCACTTTTGATTGTTAGGGGGGCCACAGGGGGGTCAGAGGTCAGTGTTAGGGGGGCACTTCCCCCCCCCCCTAGAACCACCCCTGGTCTATGCTGCCCCAGAACGCCTCGTTGGAGATTTCTCTTTTTCCTCCTGGGTACAGTGACGTGCCCATACCCACGTGTCCAAATGGACCAATCCGTGGAGCTCCGCAGATGGGGGTGCTGCAGCCCCCTCAGCATCCCCACCTTCCCGCATCCATCTGTGATGTCTCGCTGTCTCACAGACCCCACGCAGCAAGCAGGAAATGAACCCAGCTCACACTCACAACGTCCCGCCAACACGGCACCCAGACCCCACGCAGCATTCTCATCTGTTTGTCATTACTGGTGTCATTTTCTGGTTGCTAACGCCATTGTAACACATAATCACTGATGTTCTGCTGTAACGGTGGTGATCTCATCAAAACAGAGTGGGCGAGCTGACCAATCAGAGCACAGTGGGCTCATAGGGAGGGGGCGGGGGCAGGAGCTCCAACAAGCCGTTTAGGACAGAGAGTGAATACACATACTATACAGAGATGCTGTATGAGAAACCAAAGTTTGGAAAATTGCACAATATAAATCTATTCTAGTATACCTACTAGTTCATTTTCCCACTTTGTTGTGTTGCTTTAAGTCTTGGAAACAACATGGTCACTTAGATTTTTAATATTTCTTATTGCTCGCAGCATTTATAAGACACACTTAAAGCTGTTTCAGAGATTTTTCCCAACTTTGAGTTGTGTTGCCATGAATTTTCCCTATTGGAAACACATTTTTGCGGACTTTTCAGACTCCAAATGAATAAAACATTGTTTATGTATTAGCTTTGTGATTTGGATCCGCTCCAAAATGTAATGGGTGAGAGACAAACAGAGAAAACAAATAAACAGACAAGCTGAAAACATTACCTCCATAACAGAGTAATGATCTAGACGTGCTTGAACCCTTGCACATGTTACTTATGTTTACTTTCCCCCTATTCTTGTGGTGAGTCACATTCAATTCTCGCTGGTAGCAAAACTCTGGCATGTTTACATAGCAATGTCTTCAACACATGCTATTAAAAGCTGTGTGGAGCTTACAGTTCATCAAGCCTGCCTCCATTTAGCCTTTCATTCAGATGTTGGAATATTAGATGCAATATTTTTTTTTGGTTTGGCTAGAAAGCCTCGGAGCATCAAGCTGAAGTCATAACAAAACCAGAGTTGAGATCACTGCGGCTTAAGCTTCAGCTGTGCTCATTAGCAGTGAGAGGATTTGGAGGTTTTTGGGTATGGAGGTTTGGCACTAGTATCCGGAGCTGGTAAGGGGAGTTTAACCCATCCCCCTTCAACTATGCTGACGTCAAATGGGATCATCCCAAGTGTGAAGAGGAGACAAACAGTGCAGGAAAGGGTAAATAAGTTGCTGTGACTTGCTCCCCATATGGGAGTTATCACAGGAAGTGGGTAAGTTAATGCATCTTTAAGCGTCTTGGGAAAACTCTCACTCTTACTCATTCCCAGATGGCCTGCACAGTTTTATTAATTAAAGGGACAGCGAGAAAAAAAAGAAGTTTGTTGTGGAAAAAGCATGGATGTAATTTGGCACTGTGATTGTGGATTTTTCTTCGTAATGTGCTGGTAATTACAGGTTTGAACAGCATAAGGTTTGTCTCCTGAGCCACGTCAGAAGAGAAAGTTGCACTCCCTTGAATACAGTAGTCTCATAATTCACTTGACGAAGGGAGGGATGATACTGATCTGCGGAGAAAGGTCCCTTTTAGATCCCAATCTCTCTCTTGGAATCAGACGATAGCTTACACATTCTTTGTGTTGTTATAATTACAGCACATTCCCATGTCGCCCCTAGAACTCATAACCTCTTATCAGGTGTAACCCTACACTCGCTTCAACTTTAACCCCCGTAGCCCCTGCCCCACCGCTCCATGCAAACAAAAGGTAATTGTGAGCAGCTGTGGAACCCCAGTGACTGGTTCTTCTTAGGAAGACCCGGGCGAAATATTTCCCCAGTCAAGCAGAGGAGCGGACCCTGATCTCAGCACGTAGGAAACCCTGTGCTTCACCAGGCAACAGCATGCTATAATAAGTTGTGAAAAGTTGAAAAAAGTAGGGATGGCAGGTGGAGTGGTGGATATATTTATTTTCCAAAGCAATCTTTCCTATGTGATTGGGCTCAGTTTTGATCAGATTTGAAGCTGGTGTTCGGATTAGCAAACTGCGCTTTTGTCTGGAAACAGATTACGCTCTAAAACTTTCCCTAAACTTCCACTACAGACTTCTCTTCTTCAACTCTGCCTTCCTCTCTTGGCCCTAGTATTTAAGTTTTGTCTAAGTTGAGCAGGCCCAGAGTAATTATTGAGTCCTAGTAGAGCGTTCCCACATGGTTGGCTAAATGGTGGCTTCATCCTGTGTGCCATTCATCTTTGTGCCCCCTCCTCTTGCACTGACAGCTCAAAAGAGCCGACTGTGCCACAACAATGCTGTGATTGGTGCTCTTTAGGAGGGGTTCGGGGGGCTGCTCTCCCCTCCCACCCTCATCATTCGGCAGGCAGGTGGACCACAAAGTCCCCTGATTCTTTTGTTGGGTCCCAGGAAAAAAAAAAGAAAAGATGTCCATGCTCCCTGGCTGAATAAATCCTGTCGTCATGGGATAATTTCCTAATAAAAAAAAGGAGACAAAACAGGGTGGGGGCTAAAGGATTGGTTAAAGGGGAAAAGACAGGGGAAAAGTTTTAAGATATGAGTGCTGCTGATTTCAGGAAAGAGAGAGTTAACGGGACGCAATAGGATGAGAAGAGAAAATTGGAAGCAGAACAACAGAACACAGTTCAGAAATGTGTCAGGGAATGCTGTTTTAATGCAACACAGACTCTGTTAAGCAGGTTATGAAATGTTGGGACCTTTTAATGGTCATGCTTAAAAGGGCAAGAGCAAGGGTCTCAGAGGCAAACAAGTTAAGCCTTAAAGAGCAACAAATGATAGGCTTTCGTGTAGGTTAGAGAGAAATCCCTAAGCAAACAGAGAGCGTGACTAAAGTGTTTAGAAATGAAAAAGAAGTGCTGTGAAAAAAAATCCTGATGGGAAGAGAAGGGAGAATGATAAAGAGAGAGAGGAGGGGAGATGAGGGCACCTTCTTTTTAGGCAGCCATTTAAATGATCAACAGTAAATAGAGGGGAATGTCATCTGACAGAAATAAAGTTCCCGTTAACAGCGGGGATGGAAAGTAATTTACAGATACGCTGTCCCCGCCATCTTTGTGCCTCCCAGATAAGGTTTCATTTCAGAAACGGATAGGAGACATTTTCACTTACGGGCCCCCATTCTGGGACACCTGTGATAACAGCTTGTGGACCCCTAATTGAAAATGGGTTTCAAAATGGATTTTCACTTTTCTTCCTCCCTCCTCGCCCCTCGCCATCCCCTCCCTCCCTCATGACTAAACCCCCACCCCCGTCAACACCCCGCTCCATCCCTTTTTTCCTTGGCGTTCCCCTGTCGTTGGCAGAGGGAGGCAATTTCAGAAGGACAGGGAGGGAGGGAGGGAGGAAGGGAGGGAGGCTTGGGGGAAATGGAGCATTGGGAGCGGATCATCCCTCAGCCCGTGTCACAGCTATGACAGCCGCGTGATCCGTCTTATTAATGAAATCATTGATCACTTGATGGGACTCATAATCAACTGTTTCTCCACTGTGTCCTGCCTCATCACCTCCTCCCCCCTCCTCCTCATGTTGCCATCTCTGCTTTCCACTCTTTATCCCCTCTAGAAAACAAATGTATTCCACTTGATTTTGTGTAACTGAAGACAAAAATGATTAGCAAAATTAACAGGAACACGCAGACACTGGTTGACAATACAAGTTATCTAGTTTGTTCATCTTCAGGATTTAATAATGCAGGAAATATATCTGTTTATTTTTTAAAATATATTTTAGAAGAAGAAAAAAGTAGTTATTTGAGGGAAAACACTTTGTGCATCCCTGCTGCTAAAGGTGATCTCTGTCATCTGTATTTGTGCTGTATGTATTTCATGGGGACCAGTGGAGGAAGCAGGGGCCCCTCTGTGTTACCCTACTCTGGGCTCTGCCTGTGGGGGCTAATGAGAGAGGACTGATGGAGGGATAAGGGACCTCATGGGAGCTCTGGCTGGCCCACGGGTCAAACAGCACAATGGAGGAGGCGTTATAGAGCCTGACACACAACCCCTCATAGGAAAACTGGCTTTTAGTGTCAAAAGACCTCTGTATGGTACATAAATAATACATAAAATATAGAAAAACCTATTATATAAGCAGAAATGAAAAATACTTGTTTATCCACAGCATTTTCATGATTGCACATCATGGAGTTTTAGAGAAACACAAATGGAATATAAAATCTACCTGTAGATTTGGGTTTGTAAAGTCACACTTGCCGATGTGCACATTGTGGATCTGCTCTGCCTTCACTGTTGAGCCATAGCCATTTCATGGACCTCTGCACTGAAGGCAATTTCCTACAGCAGCAGGGGGACAGGCTTTGGCAGAGCCACCTCAAAGGGGCCTGAGGAGCAGGATTAGCTTAGCCTCGCTACTACTCAGGGCGGAGGAGAACCTCAGCTGCCCGGCCCAGGCCTGCCCAGCCTGGCCTCCCTAGTCTGGCACACTTCTGCATGCTCAAATCTGCCTGCTGGAGCTCCACAGCTCCCTCACTGCTGGAAGATGAATATAAGCCACTGCCTGAAGACTTTTGCACGCTGTGAAGATGCCTCCAGAATTTAGCTGTAGTGGAATTGCATCTTTGTGTTTTTGGTCAGTGATCCTCCAACTTGTTTGCCACTGGTGGATGTAGCAAGACATATGGCTTGGACCCTGAACATTAGCCCTCAAAGTAAATTCTAATGTTTACTTCTAACAAGGAGGATATATTTTGCAATTTTTTGGTTTGTCTGTTTGTCAGCAGGATTAAGGAAAAACTACTCGCCCAAATTTGATGAAACTTGGTGTAAGTATAGAGCCCATTACGTTTTTAGCACATCCGAATATACATATTACATTCATATGGAATTGGCCTTGGTGAAAGCGCTCTCCAGGTACTCCTCTAGATACAATTTGGGTCATGCTTTTGCAAGTCAAAGTTGAAAATGGAGTCTAGTCTGTAAACTGTGATGGACTCATGGGAGTGTATTAAATATTTGTTGATGATTGTGGCAATTAACTTAAAGAGTACATTGGGATTATTACAGATAGAGATGATGGGCCAAACCAATCAAATCTGACCCATGCCAATTTCATTTCCATTACGTTTGACTATAATCCATTCAAGCAATCTCAATTTGACATCTCAGTCATAGATCTATAATTCTAATACGTCGTGATAGTTCATGCTGACCATCACAATGGCTCCTTTGGTGAACCTGAGATCATTTTCACTGACACGCTGAGAGCCAGAATGGCCTTGGAGTCAGAGGTCACACGGGTCAGAGAACAGTCTCTGAGCTAACCAGCGGCCTCACAAAGATGAATCAGCCTGCCCTGTGTGAGAGGATCGGGGGGTACATGGAAAAGCCCGGCCCTGCGGCATCCCAGCAGCACTGCGGCCCTGTCAGATCTCACTCCTCTCTGAGAGGGAGGTGCAGGGAAGACCAAGGGCCCCATAAACTCATAAACCCATAAAGTGGGGAAACAGTAGTTGATTATTCTACCATTCTGTCCATTTGTCGGTAGGCATCAGTGGCCTCCCTCCCGCCAGGAGGAACAAAGCGGGGGTGTCCTGACCCTGCCAGGAGGATTTATTGTGGTGTGTTCTTTCCGCGTCCTCTCTGTTTTGTTCACCCGCTCACGCCTCCTTACCACAGTTGGATTCTTGTTGAATGGAAAGAAGAAGCAACTAGTGGGGTTGCCACCAGGGTTGGAGTTTATATAAAAGAAGGAAACGTCCTACTCTTGAGCTCATCTTTTGCTTTCTGTATCTCAACAAAAGATGATTCATATTAAATGAATGTAAATAATCTATATGTTAGCTTCTTTGTGTGATGTAACTTTAAGACCCAAAAAACTATGCATTATTAGTCTACATAATGTACATTACGTGTAACATAATAAGGAAAGGTACCATAAAGCCTTTTTGTGTGCCTTCCCCCTCGTAAATGTCTCTCTTAGTTGGCATGGTGGCAGCTGTTAAATGATAAATCACTATTTACATTTTAAAGAAGTTACGAAAGTCAATAATATCATTTCTGTCATAAGTTTCAGAGACACAGCATATGAACTTACTGTCCTAAGATCACATGAGGACGTTTTTGGTCCGAGTCCAGTTGCGAAAAACATGCAGAATCTGAATGTAGCAGAATTTTGGTCTAGGGCCTAAACTTATTTTTTCCTGGAAATGGCTGGTGTATTTCAGGTCACTTTCAGATCACTGCTCAAAACTCACTGGATTGAATCAAGACATGCTTTCAGGCCCTCTACTCCATAATCTCTCTCCCCTGACTTCTACACCCTCTGGGCCTTGACTCTCACCCTTCTCCCTGAAACCAGCCCCCCCCGCCCTTTCCCCGCCCCCGACTCTCTCCCTCGCAGTGTGAAAGAGGAGCTAGGATCAAAGGCCATAAACCATGGCAGTGATTTCTGGTGATTGATTAGAAGCAGAGGTTGAGAAGCAACGGCTCTCTTCGCTCCATTCTTCCCACCCTCCAGTGCTGCGTACGCATTTCTCCCAGGGCTCTCGTAAATAGCTCCGACTTTAAGTGTGAAAAGACTTGCCACGATTGGCCGACTCAGTCCAGAAACACTTCCGCGCCCGGGCGGCCAGGCCAGTTTTTCTGCCTCTTCCTCCTGGATGGCAGGAGGGTGTCAGTTGATAAGAACCATTTGTAGTCTTGCTTGGATCTGGGGAGGGACAGTGTAATCCCCTCGCCCTGGTCTGTTCACAGAGCTGGAGGAAAGAGCAGAGGAGAGGAGGAGGAATTGATTTTCAGAGAGAGGGCATGCGGAGAATTGAACTCAGATGTGTAGCAGAGACAGGGTTTGAAAGAAACATTCTACTTGCGGGGAAACAAATGTCTGTAGCTTAGAGCAGAGGGGCCATGCAATTTGAACTTGAGCAAGTCCTTCTAATGTTAATCAATTGCATAGCTGTCTTTCACCATTCCCTCCCTGCCTCCTCCTTCTCCTCCCCCTGTCCTGAGCACAACTCAGCCTGGAGGACTCTTGACAAGCGAGTGGTCCCGTAAAGGCATTTTAATAGGCCATGTCCATTCAGAGGCATTGAGATTAATACTTGAACCTAATCTCCCACATGCATGCTTTTGCAGCTAGACACAAATACACATGCACCTCTCTCTGTCTCTCTTACCCTGCCTGATCTCACCTGGAGCTGTGAGTCTAATGATGTTCGGAGTTTGGGCCTCGCAGCGACAGCTCCAGTCCCGCGGAGACGTGTCTCATGTCAGACTTTGCGCCAGACAGACTCCAATAAGGAAAGGGGGGCGCCGGTGGGGTGGGGTGTGTGTTCTTCAACGCAGCTGGAGCGAAGCCAAAACTAAAAGTGCAATTCTCTGAAGGTTTTGTTTTTCCTCTGTGGTATTTACAAAGTGATTGAGCACATTTTTGAGTGTCATGAAGTATCTCATTACGCTCTTAAAAGCTTTTTATCCATCGACATGCTTTAAGATATGTACACATGCGTTGCTTACTGTAGATACTCAGTAATGTGTGCATGCAGACACATAATCTCTCATTTTCTCTCACTTTCCTCAACGGCACCAAGCTGTACACACACGCACACACACTTGCAGCTGGAGGATGGGCCGCCCTTATTAACTGTTTGGCGACCTCATGACTTCATCTTCGGTGCTGTCAAAGGCGGCCCACATTATGTCTCTGTGCGGCTCAATGGGCTCTTTGTTCTGGCTTGGCTCTGGAGCAGCTCAGCATGGGGCTGCGTAAGTCCGACAGTCCCACTGCGGCTCTGGAGAGGGAGGCAGAGAAGGATGGATGGAGGGAGGTAGTGGATGGAAGAGAGGGAGGGAATGTGCGGGAAAGGGATGAGGGGAGATTGAGGAGATTTCCGAAAGACATGGGAATTGGGAGAATGAGGGATGATATCTGGAAACCAGGAGTGAGTAACAAGAGATTAGTGGGAATAAAGTGCCAATGAGACACAGAAGGTGGGATGAAGTGAGGAAAAGGAAGGGTAATGAAGGATGGAGAGGGAAGGGAATACATGCTACAGGTGAATCCTAGCTTAAACAGTCTTTTACTATGATGATTTTAAACACCGTTTCCCCTCCCATCCTACTGATTCAATTTGAACAGCAGATTATGAAGGCAATGTGTCATCTGAGCCACACAGGCCATCCTCGTGTGGAATGTGGGATTAACGGCAAAGTAATGCAGAGATTAGAGAAGGAGGCGAGAGTGGAGCGGGGAAAGGAGGATTGGAATGGCGGGAGTGACAGGAGAGGTCATACATGAGGAGAGCTCATTACTGAGAGGGGAAAGCAAAAGACAGAAAGAGACCTATGGAGTAAGGAAGGTAAGGATTCTTTAGGAAGCTACATAGTATGTGGGCATGTGCTAAAAGAGCAACGTTCACTTTTGCAGACTAAATAAAAAAGGCATGGGACCATTATGTGGCTGTATCCATCTAAAGCTTGGGTACAATTTGAGAAACAAGCAAGAGTGGGCCAGATTTGAATATCATTCAACCAAAAAGACCCTGTCCAGTATGGCCAATGGTCACACGAAACATCTCAAAGTGAACAAAAAGGGTAACATCGGCCCCCTCCCCAAAACAAGTGAAGCAGGAAACAGAACCATGCTTAACCAGTGGATATTTTAATATCACCAATGCGTCTTTTTTACTTATGCACAGTACACCTTTTAATACAAATACAAATAAATCACTTTTTCATGCTTATCCAAAGCTTAGAAGTATGGACTCCTCAAAGAACTACTCTCTTTATCACATGTCGGCTTAGTGATTGAGTTGAGCTTTGGCTTATCTGACCTGTGACATACAATGATTGCTGCAGCCAATAGGCCATAATATTCAAACATAGTGCTTTCCCCCTGAATTGTTCTCTTTATTGCACCACAGACCCACTTATCTGATCACATAGAAAACATGGGGCCTTTTCCTTTCCCCTTCCCACCTCCAGCCCCTTCCCAGCAGACAGTGGTTAAGTCTGTTTGGCCAACACAGCAGATCCTCTAATCTGCAGAGCTTTCCCTGCCTGCTGCAGACACTGTAATGAAGGGGTCCAGGTCTCACCTGTATTTAAAAGGGTGAATTACACCCTGTTTATTAAGCGGGCCCTCCCATTCATATCACACGCTGGGGGCGGGTGAGGGTCAGGTCTGGGATTTTGCAGCCAACTGTCAGCTGTAATGATGATAGGATGTTTGGGAGTCAAACGCTGATTGAAAGGTTCATAAAGAGTTCTTTGTGGGGGGATTTGGCACCTTTTAGGTCTTGTTGAAAAAACTGTGGAAAAATGAACTAATGTTATTTTAGATAATGAATGTGTCAAGTTGTAAAGGCAGAATGCAGATTTAATTAGCATTTTTTTCTTTCTTTTTTAGCACTAGATGACTTAACGTATGTGCAGAACAGCCCCTCATTGTGGGAGCAGAGTGAATGAGTCAGTTGAGTTGTGTTCTTTTTATGGCATTTGGCTTGTAGTTTGGAATTGTGATTGTCATGCTCTCTGGTAAAAAGACCTTATGTCCAAATGTGACGGGTTAGAAACTATAAGCATAACCAGCTGCTGCATCAAAGGCCCATGCATGCTGTTCATTTAACCCAGATCCGTCACACTCATGTGTAGCCCCTGATTCAACCTGTAATGTAGACATTCAGCAGAAGGCATTAGACTGAGACTAATGTAGGGTTATGGATGCAAATTAATTTCCAGCACCTCTCTCCTAGTGATATGTCAAAGGTTACCTGCTGTATTAGAATATATTTGTCTGGGGTCAAATACGAATACAGTTTTCAATGGATGACATCTTTACCAGCTATTATAACATATCGTTCTGTGCCAACACTAAGCTGATTTTGGACCACAATATTCAGGCATTTGTGACAGATGTCAATTAAGATTGCAATTTGATCGGTGTGAAAATGGCTGAATCTGAGAAAGGAAAACCATAAAGTAAGCCTGGTTGGGAGTGTGTTACAGTAAATGTAAGACACCAATACAGCACATCAAAGCTATTCATTGCAAAAGGAAATAAGAAGAGTGATAAATAATTTTCCAACTTTTTAGGCATTTTTGTAGAGTAAGACCTTTATGAAAATGACCTGGAAATGCACCATAGTCTAAGTGTTGTTCAAACATGGTTCTTTTGCCGAGCTGCATAGCAGGTGCGAGAATAGATGAGCAGCAACAGAGCAGGCAGGGAATTAGACGGACAGATCTCAACATCCACAGGCCTAATCACCACAGAAGAGAGAGGGAGCGGGTCCACTCTGGACTTAGACGTTCACCAGTCATTGATAAAGTGCTTAGCAGCGGGAAAATTAATGAATCCGGCCCGACTGGGAGAGGGGGTTTTTGGGTTGAAGGGGAGGGAGAGGAAGGGGAGGACGAGGAGGGATGGTGTGTGGGGGGGTAATCCTGTTCCAGCTAAATGGCTGATCCCTCTCATTCCTTAGATATCAAATGTCAAGAGTTAAATTAGCCTGCTAGCCTCAGATAGGAGTTAACATGCTTTTAAACAGGGCGGGGCTCTGTGATTCCTGCCCCCTATGGGATGGCGAGCAGGTGCCTTTGAAGTGTCTAATTATCCAGCTCCTGGTAAGTGCAGGCTAACTGTCTTAATGGGGGCTTCTATGCCTCAATGCAGTGCACAGTTATGCAATTAAACACATGCACCAGAATGTGTGAATGCACATTTTTACACAAGAAAAAACACATTTGACTTACAAGAATATTTAGGGAGCAAACATGCCATGGCCCTAAAGTTTGACCTTTTAAAAGTGAAGTGAAAGAACTCTATAATTTTGTACTGCAAGGTGGGAAACATCCACAGTGGCATTTTGGATCGAATTTGATATGCTTGAAATTACTGTTTTATTTTTTCTATTTCCGCCAAACTGTTGGCTCTCTGTTTCTTTGCTTTGGCTGGATATCCATTTCTCTTGGCGAGCCGTTCCTAATCTGAGTGCCACAGACTTGGTCCGGATCACTCTGGTGTCAGAAGTGGGATTCCAATGCTGAGGCCCAGTGGAAAGCTGGCCCACATTGGTCTGGTGGGCATTGTGCCCGGATCCACCCTAAAAGTCCCACTATCCCAAATGGACATAGTTCTGCCCTAGCAGCACACAATCATTTTTATACTGTTAGAGAGGACAGTATACATAACTAACAGGTTAGGGCTGATCACAGCTCTCTTATGACAATTTGAAGCAATGCTTATCCAGTCTGTAAGCCAATCAGAGCATTAAATGGCCTTCTTTCGCTTTGAAGCCTTGATCAAATGCATCTCTTGGTGTTTGACTCCTCAAAGAATGCAGGCCAAGGTGCCCTTTGAGTGAAAAACCTTAAAAGCCATAACTATCCATGATCAAAAACGCATCAGTGTGCATTTTAGAGTCAGGGCTTTCAGCTCTCTCACTGCAATGCTCATTGCTCCCTGACAATGTGGCCCTGATGACATGGTAGTGGGGTTTCGGGCTGGGGTGGGCCTGTGCCCCTAATGGGTGAATAAGGGGTAGCTAGGGGCAGGCGGAGGCTTGGCATGATACAACCCCGCTGTGAGGCTGATTTGAGGTGAGCGCAGGGAAGAAGGAAGGCGCCAAGCAGGCTTTGATTTGCCCCTCCCCAGCCCCCGGGGCCTGGAGGCTGGTTGGTGTGAGATGCTGAGCTCTGGGTGCGTCCCAGTGGACCCCTGGCGGCGGAGAGAACAGGCTGGAACTGCGGGCTGTGGAGCAGGGGGTTGGGACGTAGGCTGCCGAGAGACAAATTGAGATGTGGGAGTCGTCGAATTTGCCTAGATGAATATTGAAGAGGGCATTTGCGGGCGCTGTGTGGGAAATCAGCTGCTGACAATAGACTGCTAACCAGGAGAGGGAACATCCTGACCTGCCCATGCCTCTCTCTGCAATTCGTCCAAACATCAGTCACAAGCTGATAGTTAAATAATGTACCACCACAGATTCACTCTGCAGAGACAGAATCAAACATTAGCGCAAAGTTAAAGGGAGAGAACTTTATGTATGATGAAGTTCTCCGGGGTTCTGTCAAATACTTGAACTGGGGATTGCAAACTACCCTGCCCACAGTTACTAGGGTACTGACCTGATTCTGCCTTCTGACATTTGAAATATTTGTATGTCAAGAAGTTTATCGAATGTCACTCTGTTTATGCAGACACAGGAAGCTCCATTAGGACTTGATAACCTTCATATAATGCTGAACTGAACTCTGTTGTGGGAAGGTACCAAGCTCCTTGTGGCACTGAGTCTCTCCGCCCAAAAGTTGATCAGAAAAATACCTCACACAATTGCAGTAATCCCCCATGCTCTTGTTGTGTTGGGTTGCTGGAGTTTGAACATTCTCTCTTTCCCTCGTCTTTCAGCCTGCGCTAATCGTGAATGATTCCCTCTGTCTATAGCGCCAATGCCAGGCCCGGTGAATCAGGTACATAAGCCTAAGCCGCTTGGAGAGGTGCTCTTATTAAACTGTAGCCAGCTGCTGGAATTTTTCTTCCCCCTCTCATTGTTAATTGGGGAGTCTTGAGTCCTTCCCTGGAGTCGATTTGCAAGAGAAAGAAAAAAAGGAGCAAGAGATTATTGCACAGGAGGAGAGGAGCTTTGAAGAAGTGTTTTGTGATTTCACTGTATATCCTTCACTCCTCTCCTCCTTGTTCGCTCTCCATGTGCTCCCCAGCCAAAACCTGTTTGTGCCACTGACAACAGGGCTTTGAGAAGTCCGAAGGTGGAACACAGCATATGTCTGGCTTTGGCTCAGAGGTACAACAACACCTCCTCTGATGTTTAGGCTTTCAGGAATGGCTACAATGGGGGAAAGAGTTGCAATGGCTCTTTGTGCACCCCTGAAACTTACATGTGCCAGTTCTGGAGACTCAGATTTACTGAGTGCAGGCCAGAGGGCAGTTCAGATGCTTGAGAGTCAAGGACAGTTGGCATGTGAAGAGACAGCAATCCTTGTTTTTAACCTCAGCCTCTTCAAAATACCTTCAAAAACAACAAGCAACTAGGGTTTTGTTTCACTTCTCATGTCTTTGAATAGACTGGGCACCCTTAAGTTAAGCCCCCCTTGCCAGAGCCCAACTCTTAGAGGAAATGGCCCCACTCCATATCTCATTATCTCTTTTAAAATTTCATTTTGTCATTGCATCCAGGCTCTCTTTTATGCCGCCATATTAAAGGCCATGCTTAGGGTTTTCTCTGAAGGTATTCGCACCACAGTTTTACAATAGAGACCCCGGACAAGGGGGAAAAGGGAAAAACCTGGGCTTTAGGATTTAATGAGTGGCTTGCCGGGGGTGAAAAAAGGATAGAAAGCAAGTGTGGGAGAGCAAGGGAGAGTGCATTTGTAGAGGTTTAGAGAGAGAGAGAGAGAGAGAGAGAGAGAGAGAGGAGAAAGAGAGAGAGAAGAGTAGTATGGGAGGAAGAATGCAGGAATGGAGCACAAGGTACCATAATAGTGGGAGAGAAAGCTCCTGAAATACTAGAGCTGGGGCGTGTGCTCTGATCAGGACGGCAGTGAGCACAATTACCTTCTTTTCAAATCCTTCAGTGACACTGCGGGAGGAAGGAGGACTTTGAAACTTGAAAGGCAGGAGCCTGCTTTCAACCTCAAACGCGAGCAGGAAAGGGCTCTGAAATTTGTTCAGTGCTCCCCATCCACCATTAGCTTGTTTCTTCCTCTCGCCTCCAGGCATTTAAGCGCTTTTTGAAAAGATGTTAAGAAATTCAATCACCATAGAGAGAGAGCGGGATAGTTCTTTTTTCAGTTTTTTTGAGAGGCATGCTTTCCTCTGGTCCACAGAGGACCGGCCTGCTGCTTTTGTATTGGGTTGAATAGACCTGCAAACTGGTGGTGGACTGGATGCGGCAACCATGGGAAAAGAGAAGAAAATAAAAGAGGAATGGAAAATTAGGGAGGGAAAAAGGGAAAGGGTCTTTTGGGCCGATGGTCAGAGTTGGAGAAGTGTTGCATGGGTGAACTTTTCAAAGTTGCGTGTGTTTACAGGTCTGTGTTTGCTCTGTCTTCATTAGCCCGTTTTTGACAAGCCTGACATGCTGTAAGAGTAGAACAAGTTTCCACCTAGAGGTAGAGAAAATAAACCTTCAGATTTCTGTTTCCTTCTACCAGTCCAAGGGGTCGATGGACCCTTGGACTGCTGACTGTTTGTTTAACCATTTAAGGTTCTATAAATTCAAGTAATAAAGCTCTTTAAGGTGGTTTATGGTCGAATGATGAACCCCCTCTGTGGGCTTTCCATGGTGACTGGAGGGGGATGGTGGGACTGTGACACTGCTGTGATTGAACTATTAGCCGCTTGACCTCCCTTGCAGGAGAGAGACACATCTAAATAGCACTGGGGGTCACTGGAGAAGGTGAAGAAAGAAAGGTGGAACAACAGGGACAACATTTACAAGACATATTGAAATAGAGAATAAATAGAATGCATACAGTAAAGGCGTCTTGAGCAGTTTTTCATGAGTTTTGCAGAAGATGATAAAGGCCAATTTTAGTGCACAGTGGCCTAACTGCTATTTACAGTCCAGTGATGAATCGTTTTAAAAAACATTAAATATATTAGAGCGAGCTTCTGGATATGAACAACATTTTTACTGCCCTTCAATGTCAATTTCCAATCATCTAGTTGCAAAAGAGTGGAAGCCTGTGCTACACACATCTACAGGCTCGAACCTTAGCAGTGCTTGCTCCCAGCATACTTTACAATCTCGACCTCTTCCAATCCAAGTCAGGAGATGAACCAAATTCTGAAATCCCTTTATGTTAATATTGCGCTTTGCAAGAGCAGACCTATTAATCCAGCTTTAACCGTATAAGTGCCATTATTCCCTTAATAAGATCACTGGCTGTGCAGTATAGGATTAAATACTTATATCATAACTGACACTGTCATTTCCTAAGGATGAGAGTGGCTTGCCTCTCTGGCTGTCAGTTCCGCGTTAAGAATTCTTGAATCTGCTGCCAGTGCTGCGCTAAGGCAAGGCTAGGCCGAACGCCGGTAATGGATGTGGGAGAGTGAGGGGAATAAAAGAGGGACCTGTGGGTTGCTCCTTCTGCTCACTCTTCTTCGCCTCTCTCTTCCTGCTTCTATCTCTTAACCTCCCCCTTCCTGATCGCTTCTCTTCTTCTGTGAAGTGGTGCAGCATTATGTCGGCCCTCTTCAGTGCTTATGGTAGTGCTCTTTAATCTGGCAATCTCCTCTGTTGTTAATTGGCAGTTGGATTCTGTTGGGTTGCAGTGCATAGTGGGGGAGCCCTAATACAGAACCTCTGGCACAGACACAACGGCATATTGCCAGTTTCTTAGTGAGCGCGATGAACCCAGGAAGGAACATTTGATTAAACTGATGAAAACCATCTCCTTCAATGGTGAATTGCATGTAACCGGGGCTAAACATTGAGGCCATTCACAGAAGCAAATGAGTCAGGGCCTAAACAGAGAGCAGACCTCTCCTGATTTGACAGCATTTGGTAAAGCGCCTTGATCTGCAAATGAAACCTCAAAGGTAAAAAGCATTCAAGCCATTTTTAGCCATCATTATTGTGTTCTATGCTCTGCCAGTTTCTGAGTAAGTCTATATTGTACTACAGAAAAGGTTAATACCAGGTCAGGAGGCTAGCTGACCTTTATACGTGTCAGTTCATAGGTCAGGCCAAGGGTCAGGGGTCATGCCTTTTTCTGGTGACGCTCAGCCCTTGAACTTAAGTCCACATTCATCCTCTTTACCCAGCATGCCAAGAAGCTTTCTCCTGAGACCCTACTCCTCCTAATTTCACCTTTAGAGTAAGACAGATTTAGTTTTGAGAACTGAGAGAGTGGCGAGAAGGAGAAAACAGGAGAATATAGGAGGGTGGGGTTGATAAAACCCATGACGCTGGTTAATGGGCAGCTTGGAATGCAGACAGGAAGCCTGCGTAGCCTCCTCCATGGGAATCCATTTCTTTATGGAAAGATTAGACAAAGCTGAATTTGAGAACAGATTTTTTTTTAAACTGTGCGAAAAAAATAGCTTGGGATTTTTTCATCCATGGTGTCCATTTGCTCATACATGTACTCCCTCTGACTCTGAACTCCCACATCTGGTAGAACCAGGCAGAATTACACCCATAATGCCCTGTAGGTTTTTCGTGTACAAAGCTGATCTCCAGCTCCCCCCCCCATGCTTTCTACGTGAATTGACTTTCTCACAATGGGTATGGGTGTTCAGAACGTGAATGTGTATGAACCAGGAGAGAGAGAGAGAGAGATTCTCATATATTTTTCCAACTTTTAATATCTTTCTCACAGCTAGTTGTTCTCTCCTTTTTTTAATATCAGATTCTTCTTTTTCCTTTCTCTTTACCCTTTGCAGAGGACGAGCATTCAGGCCCGCATTACCACCGTGAGAGACGCAATGCCATCAGCTCCCACGCACCGAGAGGGGGGGGCCACGACAGGACCATCAGCGAGGAGCCCTCTACCTCCACAGAAGAACGCCCCTCCCTGCTCAAGAAGGAGCTGCATGGGTCCCTGCCCCACCTGACTGACCATGGCCTTCCGTACCGAGGCACTCTGTTCACCATGGACCCCCGCAACGGCTACCTAGACCCACACTATCGTAAGTCACAAAATACTTGTTAAGTAAAGAAACAACAAAGCTCAAGGACATGTGTGCAGCACCCCAAAGCATCAAGGCCAAGTTAGTCTCTTTACTGTAGGTGAGAGGCAGGACTGCCAGTTGCTTGATTTAGTCTGACAGATTAGCCTCTCTTGAGCTCACTCTTGCCCACATACACACATACTTTGTGAACACATGCACGCACACTTGTCTTGTTTTGTGCCTGGGAAGTTAGTATGGGGAACGGCCAGCGTAGGTTCTTAATTCCCTCATTAGGAGCCTGTCTGAACACAGTACTCTGCTTTCCTTCATCAACACACACTTCAAAGCCCCAAAGCAGCGCCGCGTCAAACCTCACCACCCCCTACTCTGCCTCTTTCTCTCTCTCTGGGACTCAGAGACTGTGTGAGAGAAAGGCAGTGAACAGATGGAGAGAGAGAGAGAGAGAGAGACAGAAAGAGAGACTAATAGAGATGGAGCCCGAGAGATTGTGGTGTAGGGAAAGCTGTGGCTTGAGTGAGATACCAAAGATAATTTTCAAAAAAAGGTGGGATAACAGTAGGAGTTAGATGAAAGTGAAGCTGTGTGTGTGTGTGTGGAAAAAGAGAACAGGAGATAGATGATTGGGGAGTAAGAGGCTGATTAGGAGGTTAATTCAGCGACCACTGTAGCCAGGACTTAGCCTGCAGACAAGGATTTGATGTGATAGCTTGTTTAGTTTGGTTAAATTGGCTCTGAATTGGGGCAGACAGAGTGAGACAGAGAGATTTTAATCCAGTGGCAGTAATGAAAATTGCAGTGGACCCCAACCGTATACTGTAACTCTATTTATTCAGCCACTTCATTAGCTACTGCTCCCTCGTGCTTGGTTGCCCGAGAGTCACCAAGGTGCCTCTTTAAGGGAAAGGTTACTCCAAACCAGGCAATGGTGCTGTGGACAGGGCCCTCGAGGGCAGAACATTACTGCCCATTACATCCTGACCTAACTCAGCAACACTGCCACTTCTCATTTTATGTATGTGTGTGGGTATGTGTGAAGGAGCTCTGGAGGTTCCAGACCAGTGAAGCCGTGGGGTGGAGTGGGGGAGAAGGGGGGGTCACTCTGAGACTTGGGGTCATGTGGAAAAGTCACAGTCTGAAATGTAGAGTTCAAAAGCAGCAGGAAAAGTCAAAAGGGCCGTAGAGCTTCAAGAGGCTTTCTTTGTGCATTGGGGCTCAAGAGGCTGGAAGACTTGCAATCATACAAGGCACTGGAGTAGAGCGCAGTGATGCTTGCTGGGAAGCTGCAGGCATGATGAACATAGATTTGATCCTACTAAAGCACTGCTTCTTCCACATTTTTATATAAAAGTCTAGTGTTAGGGCCGGAAAAAATATATACTTCAATTTCACTGCAATCATTTTAATACAATTGACCAAATGCTGGTCTAAAGAATTCGAGAATTTGCAGTTTTGACATTTTGGATGTAATTGCAATTCAAAAACGTCACTTTGGGCTCTAGAAATTGAACATGGGCATTGGAAAAAAAAAGATGTTCTACCTTTTTGTTATCAAAAATGATTGAAGGATTAATCAATTGAAATAATACCAGTCAAATAATCAATCATGACGTTACAACACATTTTCTGTAGATATTCAATAACTTCACACAAAAAAAAGTCATACCCTAATTGCTTTATTGAGAACCTCAACCCTAACCCTAACATCAACAAAGATTTCAAAACCCCCACAGATTTTTTACTTTGTAAAAGGTGTATGAAAAACAGTTTCTAGTGTTTTTCATTGATTTTAATTCTCTGATCTTGACTGTTCAGGAAGACTTATGATCTGAGATGAGGGCATTGCTGTGTAAAACACCTCCTCCTGGCCCCAGGTGTTGAGGACATGGGGTGTCCCTGAAGGCGGCGGTCCCATTCTGTCTGATTGAACCCAGTACCAGAGCTCAATCCCCATGAGCTTTGGCGGTCTTCGGGTCAGCACAACCAAAGGGTTCCCCTTAAAACCTCCACTTCCCCTCCCTCCCTCCGCTGCTTTGAACCAGAAGCCTGTAGCGTCTGTCGCCACTCCTGCGCCACAAGGTGTAAAAAAGCCACTGGCTCCTTTTCTGGTTTCTGGTTCCATACACATGTAAGCACACACACACACAGCCGTGACTCCACCAGCAGTAGTCCCTCTGTATGAGGGCTTTGTCACCTCCTAAATTCATCCCAGGTGTGTGCATGTGTGTGTTTGTGATTGAGAGGGGGCCCTAAGCCTTTGTGCTGTGCTTGCATAGTGTGCGACGCCAGGCAGCAGACAGCCAGGTAAATCCGATTACTCTTAGTGCGGGTGTGTGTCAGTGCTTAATGTGCCTAAATGCGACGGCACCTGCAGCCTCCCCACACCTGGTCGCTGGGTCGTTAACGTGCTGCCCAAATCTCTGGGAGGCGTAGGAGTCGAACAACAAGAGGGGG